>NC_133318.1:1482880-1500105 GCF_012295235.1 Primulina huaijiensis | reverse complement strand
ATATAATTTGTAAAATCAAACACAGTTGTAATAAATATATTTGATATTATAACAAACAAAATTTATTGATCTCAGTAAATTACAATAATCAGGCACAACCGCACAAACAAAATAAATCCAAAGTATATATTTTCTAAAATACAAAAATGTGAGCATGTAAAAACACAACAAAAAAATCATTGCAGAAGTCCCGAGTGTATGATGATTTTAAACAATCAGCGCCACGCCAATGGATAGCAGAACGAGCAAGAAATCAGAAGCCAGTGAAGTTGATGAAGAATCAGGTGGAGGTGGTGGTCTTGCCGCCGCAGCAGTGGGACCATTGCCTGCATTTGGAGCTAAGGATTGGGATGGTACTGGAGCACAGGGATCAGGCAGAGACGAGGCGGGAGAGGGGGTGGCGGGGGTGATTGGAGGGGCCGTCGTTGGTGGATTTGCGATGCCAGGAGTAGATGATCCAACTGTGATGGCGAGTTTCTGCCCGGCTTCGCAGTGGCGGCCAAACGTGCAAATGTAGTAATGGTCTCCTGTGGTGATGAGAGTGACATTCGCCGGTCTGGTGGTGATTATACTGCCAATCTCGTTATCGTCATCGCATGCATCGTATGAGGCCCTGGTCACTTGGACGAGGTCGTGTTGATTTGTCACGAAATTGAAAACTGAAAAAATTCGCAAACGCAGATTTATTTGTCATTTATGAATACTTGTATTGGTTGCATATTTGACACAAATGCAATATTACAGACAGTAAAGAATTCATTTTTCGAAAAAATTACATAAGATAAAGTAAGTATTACCCAGTATATCTCCGACCGAGAATGTTTTGCCAGAAGCCCAGTTGACGTACGAAACAGAGGCATCACGGGGAATATCCCAACCAATTTCATCTCCGACTGTGTAAACATTTTGCGCTGCAGCAAAGTTCAGCATAGCAGCAAAAATGGCACAAAAAAGAGTAGAGAATAATGGAGCTCTATCCATTTTTGCTATATATAATACTTCTTCTCCGAATTCGTTGGAACGCGAAAAAATAGGAAATTATATATAGGAATGTTACTTGATGATTCTTGGATTTGAGGCTTTGTGGTGACATATATAGTGAAGGGTTGTTGAAATGGTCTTTACAAATGAGTGACTTTTCCGTGGGAAATATGGAAGATTTAGTTGCGGTCCGTATACTTTGGCTTGTGGAATTAATTGGAAATTTGGAACCCGGAAGAAATCAAGTTTTATCGAGTCATTCAAAGAAAGATTGACTTCCAAAACAAAACATAGTAAGATGAATCATCTATGAAAAATATTATTTTTTATATCAAAAATATTACTTTTTATTCTAAATAAAAATGATTGACTCGTCTCACTTTTATTCATGAGATCGTCTCACAAAATAACTACTCTATACTATTTACCAAAAAAAAATATTTGTGTTTTTTGAAGTTTTTAATTAAATTTGAAGTGTTTTTCTATTAAAAAATGTGTGGTGGAGCTTGTGGTATTAGACACCCCATACAATACTATTTTATTACATTTTTTAATGAATTCTTTAATTTTTATGTTTTGGTTTTTTTTTAAATTTTTGTTGTCGTGACACTGAAAAATACTGATATAATTATGTAAAATGCTCATTGCATCGAAAAATACTGACTTGTAAGTTGTCACGCCATCAATTGGATCAAAATATTTGAAAATTAAAATTTAGTATACAAAAATCAAAATTTTAAAAACTTAATCGATCAAAACACAAATTTAAGCAAATTAATGGACTAAATAAATAATTTTCCTTTTTATTAATGAAGTGTTTGGACATAACACATACTCTTTTACTCCGGAATCGATAAAGTGAAGGTGAAGCATAAATTATACAAATTCAGTCATTTTCAATTAGTAAATCTTTTATAATTAAATTTGTCAAAATGAGCTAGGTTGCCGCACCAACTATCCACCCAACCAGCCCCCCTAATGGCTGGTCACTAGTCGGCTCGACTCACCTCGCCCCGTCTAATCTGAAATTTAAATTTGTTAAAACTAGCTAAATCTTACAGATAAATCGTTCCACAATATAAAATAAGTTAATTGAGTTGTATTAGCAATTTCCCTACTAGCTTGTTCTGGCAGTAGCATCCATAACCCAACCCAATTTATAAGAGCATTTCAGAATTAAGCATAAATAGAAAAGAGTAAGACAATGTCACGAATCTTTATTTGTGAGACGCGTCAACTCTATCGATATTTACAATAAAAAGTAATATTTTTTCATGGATGACTCAAATAAGAGACTCGTCTCACGAAATTGATCTGTGAGATCGTCTCACAAGAGTTTTTGTGAATAGAAAAATAATACTTTTTTCTCTTTCAAAAATGCATGGATGACTCAAACAGATAAATTGTAATGTTCGCACAATTTACATTCCTTAATTTCATTGCACCAATTAAATCAAATTCGTATGAAGTAACTTTCATAATGAATCAAATTAAAATCCCCTTTTGGAATTACAGTAAGCAAAAGGAATGAAATGAATGAATTTGAATATCAATAACTCAGTTGGCTACTGCATGATTTCTTCCAACTTTTGGCTATCTATCAGGAAATCATAGCAAGCACAGCTGCTGCACACACTACCCGAATCGACAGCTGCAAGAATCCGCGCCATTTGTGTCCATTCACCTGATAATTTAAGCAAAGTTAGCTATTTTTCGCAAGGTTCGCAACAGCGGAAATAAGAATAGTCTCTGTATTTTTCGTACCTTCATGGATCCAAGAACCGAGAAACCGGAACTTGGAACGAGTCCTGTGAACCCGATGTCGTATGAAGTGCTTCCATCAGCCTTAAATAACCCAAAGTTCCGTTCGGAAGTCGGCCCTGGCTTCGAGTTCTCGTTAAACAAAGCAAATACATAAGCCTTAACCATCCTCTTTGGCCTATATGGAGTCCCTTTCTTCTTCAAAAGTCTCTTACGTAAATTACGATTATAAGTCCTCGCATTTTTCAAACTAGCTCCCACTTCATTTTCATCTCCATTTGAAGCCCAACCAGTCTCAGAAACTATCACTTCCATTTTACTAAAACCAACCTTTTCCAACGCAGCGTAAGCTGCGTCTATCTGAGCTTCAAACATGTTGTCGTAATGAAGTTTAGTTTTAGCATCGTAAATCCCGGGGTTCGACTCAAAAAGGGCGTAGTTTAAATCAATATGTGATGGATCGCTAATATAGGCTAGAAATGGATAGGCATTGACGTAAAAAGGACTGTTAATTTGTGAGAAGAACTGAAGGAGTGGCCTCAGGTAGGGAAGTAGAGTCTCCTTAAACGCCCCAGCTGACGGTGGGAATGAACTGGCAAAGACACCCTCAGAATGCGGGCTTGACACTTCCACTTTATCAGCTAATTGGAGACGATCAAGGGCATCATAGACATTCTTCACGGCCGGCACAAGAACCTCCCATAATTCTGTGTCAGTGCCTCCTAAGACCTCGTTTCCAACAGCAATACCAGTTATAAGAGTTTCTGGAAGAAAGGGCTCCACGTTTTCTTTTACCCACGCCATCGCATGGTCTAGGCCTATGCTCATGTTTCTCAAATATTCATTCGGTAGGCCAACGATTAATTCGATTCCGGACCCTTTAAACGCCCTCAAAACTCCGTGATCAGGGTCATAGATTCTGATGTTCTTGATCTTGGCCACTTTTAAGAGGGTCACAACACTTTCTGGTGGTGGAATATTGTCCGCTATCCTGCCATAATTTACACCATACGTACCCGTAAAAGCATGAACCACCAAACCTGCGAAAACAAACAGAAATAAAATCAGCCATACAAACTAAAAGTACGATCGCAATCCAAGATGCTCGTATACCTTCTGGTGAGAGAACTCTAGAGAGCATAAAGAACCAGAGGAAGAACAGAAAGCAGTTCATCGCCTTGAAATGAGGAGTAATTACGAAGGGCCGATACATTTGTAGGTGTAGGGACACCATTCAATATGAATATGACAGCTTCAACTCCGAGTCTTGCAACAGAAGCAGTTTCTTGTAGGATGTAATGCTCTCTCTGCGGCCATGCCATTGCCAATGATGATAGACGAAACCATAAAAGATTCCTAACCTTAACCTAAAGATGAGCAAATATTTGTGATTTCTGGGGGGAAAACGTTTTTTAGTATTGTGGGATTGGAATGAGATTCCTAACTTTTCATCACCTCAAAGTTTGCTTTTTCCATGCTTTTTTATTCTTGAATCTTAATCATTTTCTTTAGATCTTTTTTGGAGGGACAATTGTTTCTTTCTCGCAGAGGTGGCCAACGAATTGATTTGATATGAGAATACCCTCAGCTTTAAAATTTAATTATTTTAGTCGTCCCTATTATCAGAACTGATGTGAGCGACTAGAGTAAATTCTAGAGACTTACATAAAATTCTTGAGAATAACAAACATAAACCATCTATCTTCGTTCAACAAACCTAGCTTTCAAAGTGAAGTTAGGATTAAGTTCTAAACTCAACACAATGCGCTGATGAACATCACAAGCTGCAATATATATTTAACTTAATATTTGGACATGGGAAAAAGAAAAACTAGAACACTAATAGGGTGAACATGGTACTAAAATTCAAGCATAGTGTCAAATAAACAAGTCCCTCCATAAAGAGAAAAGCTACAACGTCAGATACAATACACAACTGACTCCCTAACTAAAAACAAATCTAACTCAGCCTAATTATTACAAATCAAAAGTACATTGGTCCAGGCTGATAATGTCAGAAATAGTTACAACAAACTTACTGACAGATGGTAGAAGATATATATCGTATTCAACAACTAATAGGAGTCGAAGAAGAATGATGTGGAGCTAAGGTTGGTTGGTTCACCTTGCCATTCTCCATAACATCTCCTTTTGTATTCTTTTCTTGCTCCTCCACCTGCATATCAGTCACGCCGCTGTCTTCCTCAATGGCGACAGCTCCTCCACCAGATGCAGGTGCCACACCATTGGCGATATCTGTTTGAACTCCATTGGTCCCCGACAGAGGATTTTCAGCAGTTCCAGGTATCTGTTTGTCTTCGGCCTTGTCTGTCACGGTCAAATTTTCTTCAATCCCGTTGAGTTTTTCATCTATCTCAGCCTTATCATTGTTTCCTGGGACGTTACCATGAATCTCAACATTAGTCACAGCATTCTCCTGTGTGGCGTTCTCTTGTAATTTGTCAGCTTCATTCTTGTCCTCGGGTTCCTTGTTTTCTTCGTCTTTCTTCTCATTGGATTCCCCACCTGGAATCTCAATTTCTTTCTTCCCTTCAGTTTCTTCTTTTTCTGCATCCATCTTTTTGTCTTTCTTGGCAAGGGATGATCGTCTGCCACGTTTCGTTGGTGGCTCACTGTCTTTCGATGGAGGAGTTGCCTTGACCTTCTCACTGATCCTTGTTGATCTTCTTGGAGTTTCACCAGTACCCCAGTCGAATTCTGATATTGCAGGACTTCCAGGGTGTGATTTCAGGTACTGATCCAGCTGTTTGCGGCTGTTTATCTCCTCCCCAGTGGGAGCAATAAATAGTATCTCGTTTTTTTTCGGAGTGCCTCCTTTTTTTGGCAAATACTGCACAGAAACACAAAACAAGATGGAACAGAACGGACGAATTAAACATCCGGGTGGCACACCCATCACCCTATCAAATCAAGTCAAATTACTTATCGAGAAAAAAAATTAACAGCTTGAATTAGAACCACGCAAAAGAAAGCGAGAAACTTTAAATACACGCTCGCAATTTCCTGAAAGTCCTCACATCACACTTTACATTAATGAAATCAACTGAGAAAAAAACCTCGGATTATGTCGGTAACGTCGACAACCTAATTGTGCCAAACACGTTAAATCCCCAAAATATGCTTTGACTTGGCAGTGACAAGACTAACTTCTTATAAACCTCGAATTCGACAAGTTTTTCCATTCACCCACCACAACCTAATTACTAAGTTTCTCTGATCTTGACTATGCAAATTTAATTTTCAGAAAAGCACAGAATAGTTTTTCCTTCTACGACGCGCAAATACTCCTAAATGTTACTGCATACACCAATAAGTTTTCAAGATTTCGAGAATTAAATATGACCTCAAAATAGGAAAATTTTACTCGCTATTTAGAACTATAGAAGCTACAAAATACTGAAGAAATCGCATAAAAAAGCAAGAAAAAAGCAAACTCAATAATCGTTTCAATACACACAGTAAATCTACAACAGAGGGAAAAAAGAAACTTTTCGAGGTATTTAACCTTAAAAAAAAACAAATTTTCAAAAGGGCTACAAATCGTTCAATTATCACTTGTAATTTTCACCAACATTTCCACAGTAGATCATCAGAAACAGCGTCTCCCGCACAAAACTCAAGCATCAATTCAAACAACAAAAGCTGAGAATTAAGGGAAAATACCAGTTTCTTCCAAGAAGCAGGCGCAGGGAGGTCTACCGAAACGACATCATCCTTCAGTCCAGAGTTATAAGCCTCCGCCATTTCTCTGCACCTACAAAAGGGAAGCTCAAAGGTAGAACCAGACACACGAGAGGTACAATTAACCGAATCGAGTAAGACCCAAAGCTCAGATTTTTGCCTATACCTTTCACTCTTTCAGGAAGAAGAAGAATATGCCCCCAAACTTAACCGCCACGACGCCTTATTTTACAGGGGATAACGCTAAAGCTACCTCGAGTGGCACCGACGACTCTAACGGGACACGTGCAAGCTGTTGCAGCCGTAAGATTTGACCGTTGTGAGCTTTATCTGAATGAATCCTCCAGAAGAGCCTTCGCACACGTGCCGTCACGCAGTGGCGGTTTGATACCTTTAACATATATTTGCGGGTTACTTTATCGTTATCTCCACTGCCTACATTTTGGCGATGGCTGGGATGACGCGAGATTCAGTGGCTGCCGTGAACGGGTAGAGGTAGGACTGTAGGATGAGGCGTGTGCGATTCACGCTTAGAGGTTGCGAGTGGGGAAGGTGGGTGAGAGTGGTGCGTTCGGATAACGTTACTGAAATGGTTTTATTAACTAAGTTGGATGATAGATTTGGGATCCGAAACGTGGATTAGGTTCGACAACTTGGGCCTGAGAATGGAAAGATCCGGTCAAACTAGTCAAATGTTTATAAAAGCCAATCAAATCTTACTTGTTTTTTTGAGTTGGGAATGTGTTATAATTAGATACAAACTCAATATCTTATTTTAAATTTGAGAGTTTTGTGTTACATGAGTTTCAAATGATAATCAAATTTTTTTAAAAAAAATTACTATAAACATCTTAATATGGATTCATCTTTAAATGTATGTGTTCGGAAGCATCCACATTAGCCTTAATTAATAACGGGAGATTGGCCTTCAGTCCCCAGCCGTCGATTTTTTTTGTGTTCAGTCCTTGGGTACTTTTTTAGTACCACATTTCCACATGAAGTGTACCACATTTTGTATGACATAGTACCACAATTTTGTGGGTAGGGAGTGAACCCAAAGAAATATTTTGATTGGGGATTTTTCACCAACTTCTCCAATTAATAATACAAGAAAAACTTGTGTGAGACGGTCTCACGGGTCGTATTTTGTGATACGGATCTCTTATTTGGGTCATCCATGAAAAATATTACTTTTTATGCTAAGAGTATTATTTTTGATTGTGAATATCGATAGAGTTGACTCGTCTCATAGATAAAGATTCGTGAGACCGTCTTCCAAAAGACCTACTCTAATAATACTTAGAGGAGGTGGGTATTGTGGGGGGACGTGATCACAAAGAGCCCTTAGCTCAAGAGATTCGGCTTTTGTGCTCCAATACATTGGAGTACTCTTTCGATTGTTCATTGCTCTAAATAAGATAACCAAGTAGCATGATAAGCACAAAAAGCATCGTCGCTTATTTTACACTTCATATTCATCGTTTTTGTGCTTATTTGGTGTTTGTACGTGCATCTTAATTTTGCGGTTATTCATTGAATTATTTTTTTCCTTTGTAGTGTCGATCGAAGTCAAAGAAGATGATAAAAAACGGCAAAAAAGTCGACAAATAAATGTCACGCAAGCGAAGCCCATGAAAAGTGTCTGGAAAAATTGGAGGAATGTAAAAGTTGAGCAAAAAGACTATGAAGAACTCACGGGGACATGCATCGGCATACGAATGAAGAAATAGTGCGAAGAAATTGATGGGAAACCCACGCAATCCCCCTGCCCGTGTGGGTTGATACCCATGAGACCTCCCATGCCCGCGTGGGTATGCCTACAGTGCTCAAATTTTTTTTTATTTTATTCCTTTCAAAAGGACAAAGGACCTATCTATACACATTTGGAGGGACACATAATAAGAAAATACAACGATCGTTGGCGGCTAAGGAAAGGAGAAGGAAAACGCACTTGAAGAGATGGAACCTCATGATGAGATTTCTGTCGTCCCCTGTTTTTTTTATTTAATTTCTTGATGTTTGAAACGATTTTTATGATTGTTTTCATGTCTATGGAGTAGATTTTCTCTTGACTAAGTTCGCGGGATTGGGCCGAGATTAATTTATGTTTGACACGTGGTTTTGGATTTTAGATAGTATATATGTTTGTTCTCGATTGTTGAATGTTTATCGTATTTTTGTGAATGATATGGCCGATTATTTGCATGATTTGTCAGTTAGATTCTACATCAAAAAGATTAGGAATTCATTTTAGCATCACTTCAACAATTAACACAAGGATAAATTGATTAGAAATAATATTTGATTTCAATGTGCGGGTTTGGGTGAAACTGAATATTCATAGTTATTTAATGCATTTAAGTATGATTAGAATTAATTAGAAATAATTAATCCATCCAACTCGAATATGTTTAACATTTCTAGAAATATAGTTTTGAATAATGTGATGTTCAGTTATTAAAATTATAATTAATTATCAAACAATAATGTTTTAATTTAAATCTGCAGTAGAAAATGGTTTAAAATACTTAATAACGGACCTCAGAGCTTGAAAAAAATTCGGCATTACCTTCCCGTAAATAAGACATACAAAAAATTTAAAATATCTGTAAAAAAAAAATAAAATGACTCAAGGAAGATGCTGCTGAATTCATAAACAATCACACACAAGTGCCGACCAGACACTAAACAACAATCCACATACTGCAATTCAAATATAGCCGGCGATGCTCACAACAAGCATAAGATAAGTCCAATGCAACATAAAAACTACAAATCAATATACAAATACACGAGGCATCTCCTCGGTCAAATAACTCTGAAATAAAATGAATCAGACTCCAAAATAATAAAAGTAGGGTAACTGGGAGACTTCAACTTTGACAATCGAGTAATTCTATCTCAATCATAAGCTCCACGGCCAGAATCTCTGAAAAATAACTCGGGTGACCTACCATGGTGCCCAAAAGCAACCACAATAGTCCCTTAGTATAAATACCGGGTTAGGATTATGGTATGAAACTATTAAACAACAAGAACAGTAAGCATAAGTTATGCATAAATATATAATAAAATGAAATATGCAATGCGTGAACATGTCTCAATAACAACAGGAAAATATGAGCCAATAAATAGTACGATAACAATTAGAGTAATGCTCGAATAACAACACACATGGGAGCTACATCGTCATGCAGCTAACCACCCTGCCAAGTATGTGAGGTATGTCATGTTATGTCTAATAAGCACCCACGACTCGCCTGCATATAGCTGATAACGATACAACATGAAAGCACAATAACGAACAACATATGTCGATATTTCAAGTGCATAACACACAGAAAATGCATCAAGAAATAGATAATCATAATTTCTGTATGAGGGATAAATCGATTCAAAAGCCTTCAACTGATTCCGAAATAACCACATATGCTAGGAATACAATACAACAAACGAAACGGGTAACAAGAATGATAGAGCTCAACATGACCATAATACCATGCCCTATACTAAATGCCATAAAATATGACAAATGATTGAACATATAATTAAACAAGGCATTTTATTCACATAATTAACATAAATCACATAAACAACTTAAATACGAGTAAAACATAATTTATAATTTATCTTCGTTTGTTACCGAACTATAACATACCTAAACTGACTTTAAACCACAACAAGCTCAACTTTCATCTCTTCCGCCTAACAAATAAGATAATATAACAAGTCGACTAAATTTCCAATTCATCAATAATAATTACAATAATTCAACTATTATTTCAAAAATCCTTATAGTTGAGTTATTTTCTAAAAATTCAAACTCGACGCATTATATTCCAAATCTTCAACTTTCCACTTACAATTATATTATAGCTCAATAATCGTATTTAAAGTCTAAGAAATTCGGTATAATCAACGTTTCGTCAAAAGTTTATATTTCGTCATTTTCAACTTGTACCTATGCTCGATTTTAAGGTCGTAATTCATCACATACTTATCCAAAATATACTTATAATATATTGTTGGAATCCTAACTTAATTTCCTACATTTCAATGTGTCACGTGTTCGCATAAACTAATTCGATACCTTTGTGTTTCTTAGTCATATCGTTTGTATTGAAATCCTTTATGGAACCCCAGTTGCATAAAAGTTGCGTGAATATTTATTTACTGAAACTTCATTTTATTTAATAATTTAATTAATTTCTTTCAAATCCATCACATCCCATTTGATTTAATTGTCTAGGTTAATACTTAGTTCGTTGGAGTATCGTTTTCTCAAACACAAGGCGCATGAGAAGTGTAAAAATTGTAGTTTTGACACTTGAAATGTTCCTTGGGCATCTTATGATAAAAATATCTATATGGTGTTTAGAATTGTATAACTTTGCGTATTTAATTATGGACACCAAATCAATCTGGGGTTAGCGGAGTTGATCCTTCTTGTAAATCCTTACGACTGAATCTTCCACATTTTGATCGCCTAATCAAATCCATGATCGGAGAATGGATTTCTTGTTTAGATCGCACTAGAGATCTTAAACAATTTTGCGTCGAGATTGGATCGTCGGAGTTTAAGAGTTCATGGGGCGATGTTTCCGTGGAATTGATCGTGAAATTTTTCATGTGAAAATCTTATTCATATAATGAAAATTGAAATTTTAAAAATCAAAATTTTCACTGATCCTTTTTTAGCTGCCAGTTTTGTGAACTCCTTAACCAAAACATGCAGTTCCACTTTCCTAACAAAATTAGCATTTAAGCTAACTTTCACATGTTTCATTATATGGAATCAACTTATAAACTCCTTTACAAGCAATGTGACGCCTGGGGCCGAAGTGGGCGGGAGGTGATCGTCGTTACCATGAAGTTGCACGGAAAATGAGCGGCTCCCGGTAGGCTTCTAGGCGAAGAGAACATGAATGAACCGATCCACACCAGAATGAGAGGGATTCCAAAACTGTTCATGTATGAGACTGCGAAGTTGAGGAGTGCTTAAATGATTTGATAGATATTATTTATATCAAGAAGGTACATCTTTTTTTCGGGAGCTCATCACATAAGAATTCCAAAATTAAGCGTGCTTGACTTGAGGCAATTCTGGGATGAATGAAACTTTAGATAGTTTTCTAGGGTACGTGTTAGTGAGGACATAAGCATGCTGGAAATACTCATCTTACTACAGTGAGGACAGTCGTCCAATCTGGGGCGTTAGAAGCAATCTGTTTGATCTCCATCAAATTACAATCATGAAATTCAACTCCTTAAAACTGACTATTTAAAGAGGAACACAAAATCCGATACTTGTGACCATCAATGGTTCAGAGATACAGCTACTCGTGAGTTCACAATTTCATGTGATTCAGAATAACATTTATTCTTGCAAGAACCTTAAGTTAATGTTAGCGTATATTACAGTCCATTCAACTCATATATCCTGATCGAATCTGCAACCATTAGTACATCGAGAGTTGCATTTGAATTCGATAACAGTATGATGTATCTTTGAGTAATAATAGTGACATCGTATGTGTAACTAGGAAAACATTTTTCCTTAAAACACATTTCTTGCTCTGGCTAGATACTCCTTGCACTATTAACTCATCATATCACATATGATATCTTCATTTGTAGGCAAACGGTGAATCTCCGACTACAACTTATTAGCTCCTATGTATTTCGAAACTACATCTAACCTGGCAATCTGATGACCTTTAATGAAGTTGGTAAATAGATCAAAGTGCATGCTAGAGCCTCTACATTGTCCCGGTTCAAAAGACTAATGGTGTACAACCATAACCGTGAACTATTCCACTCGATAAGTGATAACTATTTGGACGGTCCGAGGGAGGGTTGTTCAGTGTATCATCATATGATCACTCATCTGTATGAATGGACATCTTCATGCCCTAATTACAAATGAAACATGACCTTCACATCACAAATGTTAGTCTCAAGCTCAAGCGACATTATCCTTATTTTAGGCGGCTGCTCGCTATCTACATATATAAAAAAAGCAGAGTTTTTGTCAAAATAGGAAAGTTCTCGTCCAAATTACTTACTAAAAAAGGAAATACAATATTTAATTAGTTTATTTAATTTTTCTTAAGAAAAATTGGTAGAGTATTAAAAGTTATAACTTAAAGAAGGTTTTTCAATGGACATTAAATTATCATTTAGTAATCATAAATGTTTGACCTCAAATGCATGTTATTTCGAGATTATCTTAATTTGAAAGAATTAACATATAGTAATTTTCTTCCAAAATCATATGTATATTGTATCTCTTGGACTACCTTCTTAAAATTCAAATAAGATAGCCCAAGAAAATTAAAAGAGATATATTCAAAAAGGTTTCAAACATACATTAAATTATCCTCAATAAACATGTCTATTACCCTCAATAATCAGAAATGTTTGACACCCAATACATGCAATTCGAGATTTTCATAATTTGAAAGAGTTAATGCATGATATAATTCTGTTAAAAGAACCCGCTGTATAATTTTTTTCCTCTTGGGCTGCCTTATTTGAATTTTAAATTATAAATAATGCACTGTTGCATATTATATTGAAAACCAATTTTATTCTATTTATCTTACTAAATTTATGTACTCCAAAACTGCATTTTGAAATGACTCATCTTTTCAGCACCATTTGTGAGTTGAATCCTTCCAAGTTGCAATTGACGTTTAACTTAGATTTGGTCACTATTATGAACTACCTACATATGGAAACAATGGTATATTAAGTTTGAAATTTTTTTTTCATGATTGGGAAGTAAAAAATATTAGTATCATATTTGCACAAAATTTTAATTATTAAACATTTGCTAATGTGATAATTTTCTTCTATAGTACAAAGTTCACGAATACAAGGTAGTATAAAATGTCCCATCATGAAAATGATTAAACAAATTCTAAAGGAAGTACACAAATTATTAGAGGACAACTTATAAAACATATTAGCATTGTTTTGTAATACACATGATAGTAAATGTTAATAAAATAACTTTTCTGATTTATTTATAATTTACTTATAATCACATATTTCATTTTTTTTATGAATAAACGGTTGTTGTGTACATTATGGATAGATTTTGTGGATAAAATCACAACTTATTTGGATAAAGATATTGGTGAAACAATTGTTGTTATCATCCAAATGTGTCAAACACGTACCATGTCACAAAATTGTTTGTGAATGAGGAATTAGACGAAGTTACTGAATTTTGAAAAAAAAAAGTATTTCTCATTAGTTTTATTAAATTTTATTTAAAAATATTTATTTATCACATGTTAAAAATAATAATATATATAATTTCTCGAAAATTAAAGAATTAAATATGTATTTAGGTTGATCATCGACAATAATACATTAAACACGATAAAAACCATGTCATTGCTATAAGCTAACACAATTAATCGACATACATTATATTTAAGAAAATTTTTCAAAATTAACGAAAAAATAATTTCTTATTTTTTTATAATTATATTATTTTTTTACAATATCTATTGTTTTTTATATTAATTAATTTTTAATAATATCATCTCGTAACTCCACAATTTAAATACTAATCATATTACAAAACATTGTTCTTAAAAAAAAAAAAACGTAAATCACGTTAGTGAGTGTGACTGAATGTTAACACGTAGGAGTTCTTGGCCAGTGATTGGTAGGGACAGATAACTAATACTTGTCAAAAAGAGTATCTTTCATAAGGGAAGCAGTGTGGTTGGGAATTTGCTACGAAGACCATAGTTTCCAAAAACCCCTTATTAAATGGATTGGGACCCCACAGTTAAGCATCACTCAAGTGTCGAGGCTTCACATTCACATAACCCACAGCAAAAAAAAAAACAAGAGGATTATGAAACATACTCCCTTGGTTTTAGAATCTAACAAGTCCATTTCTATCCCCAACTCGATCATATCACATCACTTGTCACGCTCTGAGCTTGGATCCGCGCCTACGTGACTGCACAATAGCCCATATAGCAATTACTTCGTATTCGTCTTCGCTTTACGAAAATGATTAACACAAGTTGTTATAGAAGTTCATTGTAAGCCATTATAAACTAATTTTAAATCTTTGATTTTTAAGATGTGGGACAAGGATATCACGATCACCCCTACTTCAGAACGCGACGTCCTTGTCGCGGCCTGATCCCTCGATCCACCAGCGCCGAGAATCTAGAGGTGGCTCCTACAGGTTCAAGAGGTGGCTAGCTCCCGTCATGTAGCACTTTGCCCCACAGATTCAAGAGGTGGCTCCCATGCACGTAGCATTTTGACCAGCATAACACTTATTTCTCGGTGTTCCATGTCGATGACCGGCTCTGATGCCATTCTGTCACGCCCCGAGCTCGCGCCTGCGTGACTGTTCGTCCTCGCTTTACGAAAATGATTAACCCAATTTGCTATAAAAGTTCATTGTAAGTCATTATAAACTCATTTTAAATATTTGATTTTTAAGATGTAGGACAAAAATATCACATCACTCGCATTCAACATTGAAAACCTGTTTACTAGCAATTGAAAACTAGTTCTTGAAAGATACTATATCACGAATATCATGTGGAAAACGAGATATGATATTTAGAGCTGTTAGAGCAAGTAACAATGACGACCAACAATCGAAACATGACATTTGATGATAGAGTTTAAAATATAGTAAAACGGCTGAAACATGTTAATTCAAATGTTATCCCACTCAAGTTATAAAACGACAATCAATAGATCCACGGGCGTCCTTGTTATAAGTTAACATTTTCATCCATGCAAAAAGCTAGAAAAACGATCTATATTAGGGCACATAATATATTACATTACTTGGTCGAACTATGAATCAAAAATTCAAATATATATGAAAAACCAAAGCCTTTTCTTGCGGCCATAGAAAGGCTGCAAACACACAACGGCATTACATAGCAAAACTATGTACATAGTAGACTACGTATATGGTAGTTAACATGGATGGAGGAAGAGGACTTAGATTCAAGAAGCTGGAGCTAGATGAGGCCAATGAGATCCGTCTTGGAAAAAGTTTGATGTCGAGTGATTCGTCTTCACTTCGCATTGGCTTGCTTTTAGGTCCTCCTCGTCTTCGTGATCCTCATCGGCATCCCACAGAAATCGGGCATATGAAGCTAGCACATAACTGCACAGACATGAAAAAAATTTGATCAAGAATTGGTGCAAGTTAAATTCTGAAAGTGATGTGTTAAATGAGAAAATGTATCTATATGATTAAGAAAATACCAGTCATTGGGGTCAGATTTAACAGCTTGTTCAAAATAAGATTCAGCTCTGGCAGAATCCTTGTGCATCTGCCATATTAGATCAGCATAGAGAGACAGCACATTCCCATCGTTTGGATTAGCTAGAATTGCTCTTCCACAGTACTCTTCTGCTTTTGTTGAATCTCCCTTAACCTACAAGAATCAGAACCCAGAATTAAGCACCATCATGGAGTTAAAAACATATTCCCAAGATTGGAACCTTACTGAACACTCACTCACATCTTTCAAGAATTTAGCATAATTTGCTAACAAGAGAGGGTTCCCAGGATTTGCCTTGATCATTGTCTCATAATAAACTTCTGTAATCTCTGATCCATGCCAACCCCCCGGATCTTGAGAATCAGAACCCGACCCATTATTCGACCGTCTCCCACCACCACAGATGCCCCCGCCTTTGCTACCGCCACCACCCCCGCCAGCCACCGCCACCGTCTGCGGCGTTTTCTTTCTCTCGGTTAACAAGCACCCTTCCTCGACTTTCTCACCCGCCGCGGCACCCAACCCGGAGCTTGACAGCAGCATGTGTCCCATCTCCTGCTTTATCTTCAGCGGGCTCGGTGCACCGATTCTCCGCAAGTTCTTCTTGAGCTTCGGGTCCGAATGATCTATCGCTGGTCGGGTGAGAGAACATCTCCCGATACTATCATCAAAAGACGTAGCCATGCAGACTGATCGTGAGCGGGTCAACCGCGGGAAGGCTAAGGGCGAGGTATCCGATTCCGGTGACGACAACACGGCGGCTGAATTGGGTTTCCATGAATTCAAGACTGGCATCGAAGAGCTTCTCAGCAACATTACAATCTCCAATGTTTTCTAATTTTCTTGAGACTGTTTAATATAAGGGTAGCAAGACGGAGATCAACCGTTTTGTGAGGAGGAGAGGAGGAGTGGTGAGCGGCAATTTAAATGGCGGTACCATGGGAACGGACAAAGATAATCGAGGGGTTTGCTGTAACTTTACTGTGTGCTGAGGAGGACATAGAATCATGGGTGAAAACAATAGTTCACGTGGAAATTTCCTAGGTGTCGGATTGATAATGGCTATGGAGGTCTGCGGCGGGGCCAACTGCACAAGGTATAGGCCCGAGGAAGATGAAATTGTTGGTGGAGTAAATTCTTTAATATTTTGTGGAAATATATTATGGTTTTTTGTGTGAAGATAACTTATAGATTTATATGCATAAAAAAACTTTAATATAAAGATACGTACTATTCATTATCNACTACGAGTGTAATAGGAGCATCCGTCGACAAAAGGATCACCCTAAGATGATCATTTCATGGCTATTGAGAACGAATTAAATCAGATGGTTCTAATTCTCAATCTTTCTGACTTGCTCCTACGGAACCAAGGTCGAAAAGATTGAAAAAATCAGTCATTCACAACAACTGATGAAGGATTCCTCGAAAAGTTAAGGATTAGTAATCTTTTTTAGAAATCGAATGGATTCGGTCTTATACATACGCGAGAAA
>NC_133318.1:1465252-1481058 GCF_012295235.1 Primulina huaijiensis | reverse complement strand
TTTTTTTTTTTTGGTAAGCCAACAATTTTTTATTCATTCACCAATATTGTTGTATTTTTTTTACTATATTATATAATAATATTTATTAAAATATTAAAAATGATAGACTTTAAATTTTAGTATCATTCGATGTGTTTTATTTATATGGATCGAGCAATCTATTTTTTTTAAAAAAAATTATGATAAATATACAAAAAAAACTACATTAATTTCATCCAACTACTTTAGACACAAGATAGTCATTAAGCTTATGAGTAGATTTTTTTCTGTTGTTTTTGTTACTCGTCTTTGAATGATGCCTAAAATAGCTTTTTATTCTGCTGTTGAGGCTGATGCTGAAGAGCCTAATAAAGCCTCTTGTCTTGCCTGTCGTTCTCAATGTCATTCTGATCATGCTCAGCTGCTAAGGCTCTAGTCACAGAAACAGAGAAAGTCGTAGGACCAGCCACACGAACATCACGGCGCAAGATCGTCACAAACCATCTAGAAAGTGCCTCAAATTTTCTATTTGATTATCAACAATAATGGGCACAAAGTGATACCCCTGCTCAAACTTCCTCACAAATTCCGCCACAGTGCGATCTCCCTGTCTTAGCGACATAAACTCCCTAGTCAGTAGGAAACGAACATCATTTGTGAAGTACTTCAAGTAGAACACTTCCTTGAAACCCTCCCAAGTAAGGGTCTCAAGTTTCACAATCACTTATACTCTTCTCCAATACAGTCTAGCATCATCTTTTAGCAAGCAGGTGACACATCTGACTCTAGCGGCATCCTGCAATTCCATGAAATTAAAGATCACATATATAGACTTAATCCATCCCTCAGCCACCATAAGATCTGTAGTCCTCGCTAAGTCTTTGGGATCTTGCGAAAGCGTTCATAAACCACTTCCGGCCTCGTCCTCCTTCCCACTATGGCATTGTTCTCAGTGAACTGTGCAAAGAACTGTGCCTAAAAATCTGGTGGTGGACGTGGAGGGGAAGCCCTCTCCTCCTTACGAGCCCCACGATCCTCGCGATCAACCATACATCTAAGAGGCATACCGTTCCACAACCCAACCAACACGTAACCAACATGCATGACAATAATATTCATATAACATACTAAATGTGATTCAAAACTTAAACATGCAATTAAAGAAACTCGCACTTTAATACATGTTACATTTAAAATCGTAAAAACTTACAGACTTGAGGCATGACCTCATGTGCTTCACGCAACCAGCAGTAGGCACAATCCTTAATCAAGATCTTGATACTAACTGTAACTACCCATACTTAATTTACTACTTAAAATATGCTGAAAATAATTTTTTCTTTTTATTTAAATCCATAATTCTTAAATTTTAAACTTAATAAATATTTAACTAATATTTTCGGAAATTTCAATTAATAAATCTAAAAAAATTTGAAACTTAAAAATTTAAAAAATTCAAATATTGATTATTTTAAGACATAAAAATTATTAAGGTCAAACATTCATAAAACATTTCAAAACGAACCTAATAATAATTTGTTTATCAACCGTAAAAAAATAAATCAAAATAATAAATAAGTTTTAACGAGCATCAAAAAACTCATAAACTGCGCCAAGACCATCGGGTGTGCACTGCCTACGGTCCGAGCTTGCTCACTGGTCATCGCCTCTAGCCTCTTCATCAATGTCGTCTATATCAATCAAGTCTAGTGAGTCTAAAGACTCAGCATGCATAAACCGCGAGTAGCAAATACCACATAACAAAAGAAAATCATGCAAATTAAAAATAATTGATACATAAAATAATATAGACATAAATAAATACGACGTGACTTCCTTGCATAAATAATTCCATAAAACGTGTGTGCTTTGTGCTTGACTTAACATAAACTCAATCATTTTGGGCAGAGTTCTGCTAATTAAAATGTTGTACCATAACATAATTCGTTTGATCAAATTAACACCACCACGCTTGGCCGACAAGGATCACCATAATCTTTGGACTAGATATCCACTACCAATCATAAGATAATCATAAGATAAGTTAGAATTGTCCTCAGACACGTTATCCGGTTTCCAGAGCCGTACATACATTTGGCCACAAGACAACTTACATACCTCAAAAATAATATTTTTGCACGTTATATTTATTTACGAACGTCGTGGACCTCGTTGGATCGGCCGCCGGACCTACTGCCACAACTTATAACTTACAACTAAAAACAACTCAAAAACTCATCTTATCCGTATGACTCCCGAATTAAATAAAACGACATACTATTTAACCCACGACTCGAGACTCGACTCAACTTTGACCAGCATCCTAACCCGCTATTCAGACCCTTAGGATCACCCCTGGAGCAGGCCCGAATCATCCCAACACAAGACATGCAACTCTAGACCATTATGGGCTCTATTTGATCTCATTTTGACACGTTTGGGTTCTATACCGTTCCAAACATACCACGGCTCGAACAAGCCCTTAACCAAGCCTTATAACATGACCTTAGACACTAACCCAGCCACTAATTCAGCCTTTTTATGCATACGTCGTGGATCAAACCGGCCGTGACAGCGCCTTGCATGAGCTTCATGCGCGGCTGCCACGTTCTTGTTTCTGGCGATCTTCCTACCCGACCAGCCTATAAACGACCAAGACCAGACCAATATAATCCAACCTGAACCCTGAACCAACCGACCGAACCCAAAAACAGCCCCACACTAAATAACATCTAAACATATCCTAATGCATTCCCATACACAGTAGCAACAGCACGGACGTCCACACGAATCTTACGCATAAAAACTCATGTCTTTGCATATAAACACTCAAATAAACGAATACATGCGCGATGGAACGTGGAGGATGAACGGGGAACGATTGTTAAACGTTTTCCTTGTCAAAAAATTGTAAAAAAATCACCAAAATATGCAGGTAAGCGTAGAGAAGGGGTGGTGGCTGCTTGGAAGCTAAGAATCCTCGAATTCTTGTATGCGTGTGTGGTATATGTGTATGTGCGCATGAGTTTTAACCCCTGTCTTTTAAAAAAAAACTTTGTAAATTAATTAAATACTAACTAAAAAAATTAATTATGGCATAAAATAATTAATAAAAATTAAACATCATGCACAAGAATTAAATCTACTAATTTTTAAAATTTGCTAATAAGATGCTTAAAATATTTTAATTCATCTAATAATTTAAATTTGACTTTAAAATGCTAAAATTCATAAATCATTTAAATTAACTAATTACTTGGCTTAAAATGAAAATATAACATTTAATTTTAGCACATTAATCATCTTCGGTCTCCTATCCCCGGCTAAACATCGAATATTCCCCTGAAAAACTCAACTCGAGAAATACAATTAATCTCATAAAATAAATATAAATATTTAAAATAAATTAGACATGTTGAATGCATCATTTAATCTATTTAAATTAATTAACTTATTAAATTATTCTTGCGGCTTATGTATACTGATTTTTGAGCACTACATGAATGTTGAGCATCTCACATACCAACATCATGAACAACCACTTCCATCCAAATGTATAGAAATTAAAATGAATTGGGTATAACAACTCCTCACAAGATTAAGTCATTTCACTCATAAGCGTATGGGGTATGTATCAAATAGTTCTCTTGTCAAAACACTGAAAACTTTTATCATAAGCTTGCAAATATATCACATCAATCCACCAAATAAATGGATTAAAATATACAATCAAAAGGGTTGTACATGGGTTGTAGAGTGGCTAGAGGTAAGGTAAGATAATGTAACAACAGGTTTTTGAAATTGAAGAAATTACTTTCCACAAAAACAATTGTATCTAAGTTGCAACAAAAGACTCTTCAATCTCGTTATAATATCTAAGAGCATTTTTCTTCTCCATTGCTCTTCTTTTCCTTCTCAATTTCTTTTTTTTCTTTCATGCTCTCTTTTTCATATTTTTTGTTTTTTCGAAGATTGAAACAATTATTATATGATTTTGAGCTCGGATAAATAAATCTAAACAATTCAAACTCTCTTGGAAAAAAGTGATGCAACATGTGAAAAGTTTATGTGATTCTCCAATTTAAGGTTCAAAGAGATGAATAATCAACAAAAATGATTTATCACAACTTGTAATGAGGCTATTTTCTAAGAAAATGCTCAGACTCGAACTTTGCTTACTAGGGGTGTATGAATCAAAGTAGGCTCAAAAGAATGACATTGATGATGCTAAACAAAATGGTTTGTGTTAAGAAATTATTATTACCCAATAATTTTGGTGAGTGACAAAATCAAAACAGCACTTCACTGTTTCAGGAAACAGCTGCACATTGTCTGTGTAACAGGTATCGGTTCAACTGTCTAGTTCAAACAACCAATCTACTTCTCAACCGGCTAAAGCATAGAGAGTCTAACCGCAACTGGTTTGCATTAAATAAGCGATCAACCGTTTGTTGTAAAAGAAGATCCGACTGATTCAAAGACGTCTTTAAGAAAGCTACTTATTGCTCACTTAGTACAAGACATTCTCTGACCGGCTCAGAACATTTAATGGTTTGCACCGATTCAAAGTCAACTAGTTTATGCATCAGTCCCGAGAATGATCTGCATTTATAACCACCCCAGAAAAGGAAAGATCATTTATACCTTACAAGAATCTGTGGGTAAAAACAGATGCTACAATCGGTAACTCTGAAGCAACTCATCATGCAACGGGACTCAAGGCCTCACTAGCAAAAAGAACTTTAAATGCTCGTCTGAAGAACATTTAATGTGGCTGCAGCTGATAGTGACACAGCTTACCTCTGTTGCAGGTTAACGTTACTCATACCGACCGTTGAGAAGAACATCTATATTAACAAAGAAGGTAGTGTGCAACATATATGAACAACGCGAAAAAACTATTCAACTCACTGAAGTGAAATTTTCATAAGCTTGCATACTCCACATATTTAGAGCGCTATCAAAGTCTATATACTTCATCGCTCAATCAACACGCTCAAAACAGAAAGATACTCGATCATTCAAGGATCATCTTCGTGCTACCTACATCAGATTGTTTATTTACATCAGTAACTTTTTAGTTATTTGATTAAGTCGTGGTGTCTGGTGAACTAAGAGTTCTTAAAATCCAGAAGTGTAAAGTGATCACTAAGAGTTCCAAAACAGGCAATGTGATAAGTCCTGATTGGAGTGTGCTGTTGCAAAGAGTTTTGTAAAGCCAAAGTTTTTTAGTAGAATCCTTCCTAAAGAGGAAGAAGGGGTGACGTAGGAGTCTTCAATCTCCGAACATCCATAAAAAACCTTGTGTTTTTTATTTCTCGCAAGCACTTACTTTTCTAGCTATATTTTGTTGATAAGCCTGCCAACGGTTTTAAGCTATCATTGGAAATTGTGAACTGTTTTTCGCACTTAACAGTGGTTCACATTTCTAACAGTTTGAGAAGACTTTTCAACCACCTCAAAACGGTTGAAAACAAATTTTAAAAGTCAAAATTTTGAAAGAGTTCATTTACCCCCCCCCCCTCCCTCTCTCCTCTCTAAACTCTTTCTCGATCCCAACAGTTTGAACATAATGTCATTATCATTTTGTTTATGCACTTAATCCACCACAACGTGTTGACAAAAACATGTATAACAATGCACGTGATAGAAAAATCAACAACACATGACCAACACATACACAAAGAAAACAGAGCGTGATATAATAATTGCTCATAGGCTCAGAGCTCACCAAAGTAAAATGATATGTGTTCTGACCCTATACACTTGTCCTTTCGACTCATTATCAAGAGCAACTATTCATAATGTATTAGTGAGAATGCAAAATCAGATGCACAATAAAAAACATCAATTTTTCATAGACTCGCATTGGAAGTATTTAGAACTCAAAATAGAAATGTAACAAATAAACATTAGATGCTCCCGAACCACCACAAAAAATTGAAGACTAGAAATCAAGCTATACACCTCATATCACACATATATCAGACATTGTCCTCAATGACTCTAAAAAGAAAATGTTCAATTAAAACAATAAAAACACAAGGAAAAATAGAAAACTCTCCTGAAAATGTTGAACATCATAGAAAAAATTTCATCTACTGTTGTAGTGGTGACCACATGATGTGAGGGTGGTGAAAGGTGGTGTGCAGATAGTATCGTTGCGAGGTTGTGGTGCTGCACTGGTGGGTTGTGCTGTGGATTGTCCTGGTAGTCACTGGTTGTTGCATGAGCCTTGTTTCAATTTCAGAATATGTTTTTTTCAAAGGCGTGCCCACATCCTGATCGAAATTATCTTTCGCACAAAACATGAAAAAATTATATTTAATCTTAAAAATAAAAAATAAAAATAAAAATAAAACACAATTAAAATAAAATAAAAACAACAAAAGTTTGGGTTGCCTCTTAAAAACGATTGATTTTAGTCACCATCTTGACCCCCAGAAGCACCCATCAAAGAATGGTTGATGCCCAAAGTAAGTGTCTATGACACCACGTATGGGTCTTGGTTCCACGTAAACATTTTGTCTTTAATGTTATGATGCAACGTCCATTATTGTCCTTTGAATGGACAAAGGCTTTGTACCTTCACGTATAGCCGGAATCCATTGAAAGAGTTTGTCTTCATCTACAACTGAAAGATTCTAACTGGTGCTTCAGACTGGTCAGCTGACTGATCTTGAGTTGGGCTGGTGAAATCAATTGACCCGTCAGTTGAACTTATTTCACTCTCGTTCATTTGAATTGATCAGCTGGGTTTTTTCATCAGTTGAACACTCCTTCGGCTGGCCAGGTTTCTGAGGTTCTCTTGCTGAACCACCTATCAACTGGACAATCAGCTGGACTGCTTAATTGATGTAACATTTAGACTGATTCAGTTTGTGCGATCAGTTGGGTCTTCAGTTTGCGATGTAACTCGATTTAATTTATCAGTGTTAACATTCTTAGAACACAAGCTATTGCAGCTCATTGAAGAATATAATGTTCGAAATGCCTTCGAAGGCACTAGCACACTCGATCCTTTAATTGGTATCAGAGCGGGTTGTTCTAAAAAGAACATTTGAAGAAAACTGTGTTTTAAAATTTGTTACTTTAAATAGTGTTAAAAGCTATTTAAAAGTATTTCATACAATTTTTAAAACTATTTGAAAATATTTATATGTTGCTCTTTAGCAAAGAGTTGAGAGGATTGGTTCTTCAACTAACGTTGTAGCCACTTCTCTAGACTCTTAGCTTTGGAGTTTTAATCAGCCTGCAGCGGATTGTGAATAATCCGCAAAGATGCACAGCTAAACTGCTCGCTGAACAAGATTTCAGTTGCAAGCCCACCAGGTCAGCTGTTCTTCAGATGAAACTCATCCATGTTGGGATGTTGGTCGATTTAATCACCAACTGAACTCCACGTGAGCCTAGTCAGAGTCTGCTCGATCAGTTGAGTAAGCACAGAGGTCAAGTTCAAAGCAGCTTAACTCGTTTTTCTAGCAAATTGAATTCACAACCGGTGCAGCATTTCAAGCAGTCAAGCAACCAGTTGATGGTATATCTAGTTCTGTCGCATAAACCAACTGATATCTGATGTTGTTTAAATTATGCTATTGTTGTAGCAATTTTTGCTTTTCAACTGATGTATGTACTCAGATGTAAATACAAAGAAATTNTTTTTTTTTTTTTTTTTTTTTCAGTTTTGGAGGGGGATTTTTTTTTTAAATGGTTTTCAAAACTTCTTTAATTCAGTTCTTGAGGGGGAGCTTTTAACGATGTTTGAATTTACTAACCCTTGAACTGAATATATTGTGTTTAACTGCTCAAGTTTTGTGATCATCAAAAAGAGGGAGATTGTTGGAACTTTTCAAGTTCGCAATCTTGATTTTGATGTTAACAAAACTTGTTAATTTGTGTTACTAATAATTTACCTTAGTGTGCAGAAGCTAGGATCAGTCACGAGCTATCTACATCACAAATTGAAGACCCAACTGATCGCACAAACTGAATCAGTCTAACTGTTACATCAATTAAGCAGACCAGCTGATTGTCCAGTTGATAGGTGGTTCAGCAGGAAAACCTCAGAAGCCTGGCCAGCCGAAGGAGTGTTCAACTGATGAAGCAACCCAGCTGATCAATTCAACTGAACGAGAGTGAAATCAGTTCAATTGACGAGTCAAATGATTTCTCCAGCCCAACTGAAGATCAGTTCAGCTGACGAGTCTTAAGCATCAGTCAGAATCTTTCAGTTTTAGATGAAGACAAACTCTTTCAGTGGATTCTAGATATGCGTGAAGGTACAAAGCCTTTCTCCATTCAAAGGACAATAATGGACGTTGCATCAGAGCATTAAAGAAAAAAATGTTTCAGAAGGACAGTTGTAAAGTCGAAACACAAAGTCCAAGAAACGAATTCAAGATGCAAGGGATATAATAAATGAGTCTCTCTGTACAATCAGTCTTTCCCGCCTATATAAAGAGAAGATCGGTGAGGACTCAAGAAGAAGAAGAAGAAGAGAAAAGAAAGGGCACATACATCGCAAATCAACTTTCAGAAGCAATCAGCCCAGAGGAACACTTCAACATGTTATCAGCCTAGTATAGAAACCTATCTCTCTCAGTGTGTGAGAACATCCTTGTTCATTTCTCACACACAAACTCTCTCAACCACCCAAATACCGTCTTGCACAAAGACGTTAAACTTGTGTATGTAGTCTTTGACATATAGACGTTAAAGAAATGTTGGCTGGAAGGTGCTGCCTTCAGTCGTAGCTAGGAGTTCAGTTTAGACGGTAGTGTAAGTCCTAGCTGAGTGGGTTTGTACAAAGTATTGTATAGATCGAAGTCTTCTAGTGGATCCTACCCGTGGTGGTAGAAAGGGTGACGTAGGAGCAGTTGAAGTCTTCGAACATTCATAAACATATCTTGTGTATTTAACTGATTAACTGCTATTTTCAAAATTTTTTGATCAGTTAGAGTATCTGTCAGTTCAGTTGTCACCATAACTGAACTGAAGAATGCAAAAACTAATCTACCATTTCTCAGTTATTTAGTTGTCCAACTGATACGTGGTTTCAGCAGAAGACCTTCAGAAGCCCGGCCAGCTGATGAAGTGTTCAACTGACCAGTTCAATTGAAAGAGTGAAATCAGTTCAAATGACGAGTCAATTGATTTCACCAGCCCAACTGAATATCAGTTCAAGTGACCAATTAGGAGCATCAGTTAAAAATCAATAAGTTGCAGATCAAGACAAGCTTATCCAAGTGGATTCCAGCTACGCACAACAATACAAAAGCAACTGTACGATCAAGGTACAATAATGGATGTTGCAGTAACACTTAAAGACAAAATGTTCCAGCATAGCTGTCAGAAAAGTCGAGACACAAATTTCAAAGAAAGCATTCAAGCTGCAATGGATACAATTATTGAGTCTCACTGTACGATCAGTTTCCCTCCTATAAATAGAAGATCAGTGAAGACCAACATCATTCAGAACATAAATGTTTGAAGAAGAAAAGGCACGCTGAATTCATGATATCAGCTTACTAGAAGCATTCAAGCCCAGAGAGATCACTACAAAGTTATATCAGATTAGTTTAGAAGTCTATTTCCCTCAGTGTGTGAGAACATCTTCGTGTGGTATTCATTGTTTAGTTCTCACACACGCACACACAGTCACTCACAAATACAGAGAGTTGAGCTTATTGAATAGCTAACTGAGTCTTGCACAAACACGTAAAACTTGTGTATATAGTCTTTGATACACAGATGTTAAACTAGTGTTGGCTGGAAGGTAATACCTTCAGTTTAGGCTAGGAGTTCAGTTAGGCAGTAGAGTAAGTCCTAAGATGAGTGGCTTTGTATAAATCAAAGTCTTCTAGTGTATCCTACCCGAGGAGATAGAAGGAGTGACGTAGGAGCAGTTGAAGTCTCCGAACATCCATAAACATATCTTGTGTATTTAACTATTTAACTATTTTTTTCAAACTGATTTGATCAGTTAGAACATCCGTCAGTTCAGTTTTCACCATAACTGAACTGATATATGCAAGAACTGATCTAGTATAATTTTCAGTTATTCAGTTGCATAAAATATAAAACCAATCAGTTTTCTTAACGAAGGATTACTTCAAGTATTTTCCGCTTGGTTTGTAACCAAACTCGATTTAATCTATCGATGTATACATTCTTAGAACACGAGCTATTGAAGCTCATGGAGAATTTAGTGTTTGAAGCACCTTAGCAGGTGTGAACCCGATCCTTCAAAAAATAATAATCATAAATAAAATGTCATTTTTTCAAACCGCTCGCCGAAACTGCTTGCCATAGTATTTGACATAGAGTTATAATAATCTTTAAAAAATGCATTCAATTAAATAAACTGTCATTTACTCTGTCTCAACTCTCGTTCAAAATTATTCATCTTACAAAAAATACAAATTTTATTCTTAAATGTTTTTACAAAGTCTCAGAAGGGATGAATAATGAGTAATGATGCAACACCTATAGAGTCAAAAAAAAAACAATAATGTATTAAATCTGACAAATGTCATTTTGTCGTGAGTGTCTTGTTATGTCCAAATATACTAGAATTATTGACTTGATTTTGAATCTTGATTAATGGGTTTTTTTAAAAAAATATTATAAATTAATTAAAGCATTGTAAAAATATGGCAAGTTTGGAGAATTTGTAAAAGTAGTACAATCCGGGACTTACTGTCCCGGATTCAGATTTTTTATTTGTTGAAAAAAAAACGGATTCTAGAATTCGTGGCAGGTTGGCACGGATTCTAAGAATCCGTGTCCAATCCGTGTCTNGCATCTTATTTCTTTCATCCGATTTATATGCGCAAAATCCATCTTTTCTACTTCGATCATATATTAATATTATTTGTTGATTTTATCATCCATTTCATTTGAAGAGATACGAAGAGGTAATGTTTCAGATATTAGCATCGTTCGTTGATATTATTACAAGTTCCGTATAATTACGTCTGAGAAGGTAATGTAATTAATTTTTTTAATATTTTGTTTGTATTATTTATATTATATTAATGTAATTATAATTTTGTTCATTAACATTATATGATTAAGTATAATTTAGTTAAATTGTATATTTTTAATATTAATCGCGATATTAAAAAATAGTTTGAATATTAAAAAAATAATAAATATGATTTTTTGATTTTTGAAAATATTTCAAGGTTAGTATTTTTAATATAAATAATTTAATTTAATATAAGAATGAGTTAATATTAGTGTACTTAATATTAATGAAATTATAAAGTATTTTGTTACGTTTATTAAAATAATTATATATGAAATAGTTTTTAGTTTAATATAAGTAAATTATATTAATTTGTATTGTGAAATTTATTTGTGTGGTTATATACAAAATTTTTTTGAAAAATATGTAATAAAATTGCACCGAGTATTTGGCGAATTCATCAGTTCTTCGGCTCAAGCTTTCGGCATTCTTCTTGCGCAGCATTTTTTTCTTCACTCCGTGGTATTTTTTGTTAGTTATAAAGAATCCGTGATTCTCCTCCCTTTATAAATTGCGTCGATCGTGTGATTATCGGAATTCCTAATTTGATTTGATAGTTTTCTGTCGAATGTCAGAATTTTAGAGAATTGCGCCGAGTCTCGGTAATTCAGAATTTGATTTGGAAGAATTGTGCTGAGTATCAGAATTTGGGAGAATTACGCCGAGTCTAAGTCGAATATCTTTTTTTCTTTCTATATTGAATATTTTTATGTATATTATATCTGATAATGTTTGTAATTTATTGCAGATATTAAACTCTGGTAGCTGATTTAATTACAAATTCCGTACAACGACATTTGAAAAGGTAATTTCAATAATTTCTTACATTTTAAAAATCTTTTTATTTTATAAAAAATATATATATAATAATCATAGTTAAGAAGCCATAAAAAAGCCGACAGAAAAGGAATTTATGATATTTAAATGTAAAATCTTTCACGAAAAGAATAGGACGTCATTTTATAATAATCAAAAGGTATATTTGAGAAATTAGGGTTTTTATGGTTTGTCAATTTCAATTTACAGAAAGAAATTATTATTAAAAAAATCTCGTGGTGGTCTGTATCATTATATAACAAAAATTTTATATATAGTAAAACAATTTTGAAAAATATAAATTTATCTTGTAAATTTGTCATTTGTTTCTGTTTAATATGTTTTTTTTTATTCTTTTTAATTTTTTTTATACTCTTAATTGTTAAAATTGTTAATATAAGAAATTAATATATTTGAAAATTCTAATTACACATGTTTCAAAATCTAAATTTTAATATAAGTCATAACAATTTTTTATTATTATAAAAAACAAACATTGGTCTTACTAAATATAAATTTTAATTATATTGATTTAACAATATATATTTTAATAATAATAATTATTATTATCTTGTAAATGATTCTTGAAATTTTATCTAATATAAAATATTTATTTTAATATATATACAAGAAACACATAATTAAATTTTGTTATGATTGTATACATTATGCCATAGTTTTTGGTGCAGACATGGATACTGTGAGAGCCTTACTGTACGTAGGTGGCTATGTCATTATTGAAGATGGTAGGGTTGGATATAGTATCCCCGCGACAAGGCCCATTAAAATCTCTCGGTCTACTACATTTTCTCAATTGGTGAATTATGTGCATCGCAAGTTGGAGATCGACCCATCAAAATTCTGCATCAAGTTGTCAACGAAATATTGTTATAGCTCGTCGGCTCGTTACATTGAAGAGCATGTCTATATCACAGATGATGATAGTCTACAATTTATGTTTGAGTTGCTGACACTGGATTGCATGTACTTGTATGTTGATTCATCGCCGTGTTACAGAACGTAAGTGATTACGATTTTGATGCAGTCATGCCAGTAATAACGCAAGGTTTGGGAACAGTAGGTTTGAATGAAGCGGGACCTTCTATGTATCACGTCGATGAACAGTCAGCTCATACATACTCTGGGATCGACACTGGTCCTTGGGATCACCATATCACGGCTCACACTGAAGAAGACTATGCATGAGGGATGAATACAAGACGAGAATGGGATTTTACTTCAGAGGGTTGGGATCATCCTATCACGGGTCCATCAAGAGTTGATGTCGCATGGGGTTCTACTAGAACAGGCCAATTGGATTTAAATTCATGGGCTGATGAGGATAATACCACAAATGTTAGACATTTTGATAGTTGTACTATGGATGCAAATATTCCAACCCCAATTACAGAACACATGCCTGAGCAAGATTATTTATTTGGGGGCAGTTCGCATCATGTCATGAATAGCGATGATGATTTGTATGCTACATCAAGTGACAGAGAAGATGATCATCATGTTGACAATGCAAATGAAGGGACATCGGCGCGTGTGTTAATGTCTGGAGCAACAGTGACAGAGAACATTCCTATTGCACCGGAGCAACATTTACGTGATATTCCCCAATTTTTCAATGAAGTCTACGACGAACAAATTCCAGATTCATTTGGTATTCCTTCTGCATCTCGAACAAACTTTTGCAATCCTGAAAGGCCAGAGCTCGGTGTAAAAATGGTATTTAAGAGCAAAAACGATTTAATAGCTTCAGTGAAGGATTTTTCAGTTCGGGTTTTGAGACGTGAATATATCGTTGTCCAAAATTCTCCGACAATTTGGAAGGTCAAATGCAAGAACTGGTCCGAAGGTATCAATTGTGGGTGGGGACTTCTAGCATCGTTGAAAAAAAGTTTAGGCTACTTCATGATCACAAAATATGGTGATGATCACACATGCATGTCTACCCAAGTCGGTATAGATCACCACAACCTTGACGTAAACATGATAGCCAGTACACTTTTGGGAATCGTGCGTTGTGATCTTGCATACGAAATCAAATATGTGCGAGAAAGTATTAAAGAAAAAGATGGGTATGATATATCGTATGATAAGGCATGGCAGAGTTTGAAACGCGCGGTGGAGGTAGTATATGGCACATGGGAAAGCTCTGTAACTTTGCTTCCTAAATATATGGGAGCTTTGTCGAAGTACAATCCAGTAACTGTTGTAGAATGGAAGCATCTTCGACCGTATGACCATCCACATAAAGTCTTGAACTTTGTGTTTTGGGCATTCAGACCATGTATAGATGGTTTTCGACATTGTCGCAACGTAATCAGTGTAGACGGTACCCATATGTACACCAAATATAAGCACAAACGACTCATTGCAGTAACATTGGATGCCAATAACAAGATTTTGCCGCTAGCCTTTGCGCTTGTTGACGAAGAAAATTACGAGTCTTGGCATTGGTTCCTCGGTAATGTTGCACGACATGTTAGCAGAGGGTGTAGTGGTGTGTGCCTTATATCTGATAGACATGCGGGTATAACAAGTGCAGTTCAAGATCTCCTTGACTTCAAGCCTCCTCGTGGTGTTCATCGTTTCTGTTTGAGGCATGTTTGCTCTTATTTCAACTGGAAGTTCAAAAACATTCATTTAAAAGACTTATGTTGGGAAGCAGGGATATAACACCAAGTAGCAAAATTTAATGCGACAATGGAGGCAATTAGGACAAAGAATGCAGCAGCTTTCACGTATTTGTCAAACATTCGAAAAGAAAAATGGTCATTGGCTCATGATGGTGGATGGAGACGAGGGATAATGACGACGAACATGTCTGAGTGTACTAATGGTGTGTTGAAAGGGGTGCGACGTCTTCCAATAACTGCAATAGTGGAGCTGACCTTACAGCGTTGCGTACACTATTTCATTCAACGGCAAGCGCGAAGTGATAAGATGTTGGAAAAAAATCAACCATGGACCGACTATGCATATTCTAAATTTGATATTTGGTCAAAAAAAGTCAATTGAACATCGAGTGGTAAAATTTGACCAAAGGGAAAAAACAGCATCCGTTGCGACAGGAGGAAGACCGGGTCGTCAACATCACGTACAAGCTGTGAACATTTCTACGCGTGAATGCACATGTGGTAAATTCACAATTTTTGGAATTCCTTGTTCACATGTTATATGTGCAGCGAAATGGTTTGGTTTGAATCTCGCACAACTTTTACAACCATGGTTTACATTGAGCGAATACGTGAACACATACGATGCAAGATTCTACCCTATTCATGATGAACAATATTGGGATGAACCTACATTCCAATTACAACACAATGGTGTTCGTCGACAAAGGAGGCAGGCTGGTAGAGATCGCACGACATGCATAAGAAACGAGATGGATCAGCCATCAACGAGGGAGAGGCAACGTGGGAGGTAAAAGATATACAATAACGTATTATACCTTATTTTTAAACCATAACATGTGAAGATATGAATGTAATTACAAATTTTTGTTTATTAATAATTCTTGTTCATTACAAGTAGGTGCAGGTGAGAAGATCGACTTATGGTGCCAAATAATTATGTTTGTGACTTATATTTTACAATTTAATATTTAATTGTTATGATAATTCAGTGTTGTATTGTTATGAAGATTTTTTAATATGTAGTTTGTTGACTTATTTGACTTCATTTAGCAATTACACTTATGTACTTTCATTACTATAAATATGTTGCAGCAACAACTTGTAATTAAAATAAAAAAATTGAAAAACATACAACAATACGATGAAAGTAATTGTGCATATCTAAATAAATAGTTAATGTCGACGGTAACGATTCCCCCCAGTGCCACACGGTGGTCTCCTGATTACTCTACGTCCACGACCTAACATCTGTTCATCATCTCCATGAGTACTTGTTTGTCCTGCATATGTACTGGTATCGGCAATGTTCCCACCAACCTCAAATCCTTCTG
>NC_133318.1:1462783-1465152 GCF_012295235.1 Primulina huaijiensis | reverse complement strand
GTATCAGAATATTGTGGAAATGGTATGGGCGACGTGTTAAAAGTAAGATGACTCTCATTCATACCCAGTCGAAAGTCACTTTGTAAAAATTGTGTAAAACTACCAACAATTGGAGTGTAGTAACCAGCGTCATACGATGGCAAGTTCGAAACCACTGGCGGAATAGTGTATGCCATATTTGAAGATGATGGTCCGGGTTCAAACTCATTTCCTGTCCACATCGGTGGATATTGCACATGAGCTGGACGTGTCTGTGACATAGATGCATATGTTATGTAACATACATTTAATACAACAAATTATATTTACGTACATATGTAGATAAATTTACGTTCATATGTAGATAAATTGAACATTTCTTACGATAAATTGTCGGTAGTTTGCATCAACAGGATGATAGCCCATGATGTTCGAAGGTACCACTGGCGGCGAGAGCGCTATCTGTGAAATGCGATGATACCAACCAATATAGTCCACTGTGATGGCGGGTGGCGGGTATACCAGGTATGACATAGTCCCCATCAATCACAAAATTATATCTATCATTCCACATTTCTACAAAATCTTTGTGATATGTCGCCCAATCAAAGTTGTTCCGACCTTGTCGAGTCAGCTTATGGAAATTGTCGAAGTTAGTAGCAGGTGGCGGAATACCCTGACGCATTCCAAACTGTCGGAGACACCGCTCTGGTCTATGCATCTCAACTATATGAAAATTGATCAATGTGCATGCCGACCGACATAGATAAATTCTATCTCCATTAAGAATTCTGCCAACCTCCGGGGACTCCATATCATAAACTGTCCATAAAAACTGAAGCAAATAAAATGAAAAAAAGATTAGTAAGTTGAAAATATAAAATTCAGACTGAATTTGTAAAACATTTCAAACTTTAATCAACTAATTTATATATCTACCTGTCCTTCTACCATCCTGTCAAGCATATCTCTCATTATACGGACAGAATGATGGGCAGTGTGTGTCCAAGAGAATCTGCGTCTCCACCTGCAATTTATAAAAGTACACAATACATTCATTAAAACTAAATAACAAAATAATAATAATAAATTTTAACTATTTCTTATTAGTACCGTGCGCCGTATGGTGGGAATGGTAGACCCTGAAGCACATCTCCAGCATGCTCTTCTGACATAGATACCTGTTGCGTTCTATCAGGGCAAAGAAGAGTAATTCTAGACCACACCCAAATCTGCAATAACATACAACATAAATAGTCAAATCATAAGAAAAATTAAGTACAACAAATATAATGACCGTAGAAGTGTAAAAATACCTGCAATATCTGAACAGGGCCACACAAATCGACCTTTAATCTCATTGATGTGTCGCACAACTCTCTATAAAGATATGCCAACACAGCAGAACCCCAGCTAAACGTATTCACTAATTATATGTCCTCAAGAAACTGTAAATACATAAGTTTCACAGTAGCACCTTCCGAGTCCGGAAACATACATCCACCAATGATCATTAATGCAACACAACGAGAATATTGTGCAACGTTCTCTTCATTGCTTTCATCAGTAATCATATTATTTAGGCAATGGTCTAGCAAAGCGGTCAGATAAAGATGTGCACCTTTAATCTGAGAAGATGTGGGCGTAAAACCCAACCAAGTAGCGCAGCGCTGTTGTAAGGTATGTTTGTTGTATGCGGTATCTACACCAGTGATGAGAATGCCATCAATATTCAACCCCCAAATAAGGGCAACGTCCTCCAGGGTGATTGTTGCCTCGCCCACGGTAAGGTGAAATGTGTGTGTCTCACGACGCCATCTCTCAACAATGGCTGTAAGCAAATGATTATCATAATATTTAATAGGACCACACTGAATGACACCATAGAAGCCCATGCGTGCAAGACATAGGCGGACACGGAGGTGAATCCCAGCATTAAGCAATCTCCAAAGATATTTGTCAGATCGGCGTGGCGGAATTAGTGCATCCATGTTCTCAGCGTTGATACTATTTGATATGTGTCTACCCCGCAAATACAACACATTATTCGTATTTTCAGCCATCTTGCAAACAAAAAAATCATTAGTTAACAAATATTATATTTTTAATCAACAAAATTTAACTACATTTTTTAAATTAAACGAAATTTATTTGAAATTTCAGGCTCGAAAAAATAAAACGTATTTGTTGATGACAAATTGGTAACAAGAATAATTACTGTGGATTAAATAATTTCTTTTAAAAAACAATAATACTTCATAATACGTAACATTTAATTATAATAAATACATTCGTAATAATATACTTATAATAAATACATTATTAATAAGAATAAGGACAATTCTATCCCAATCCGAGAGATTTACTACATGTTATTAAATAATATATAC
>NC_133318.1:1436508-1458324 GCF_012295235.1 Primulina huaijiensis | reverse complement strand
TTTTTTTTTTTTTTTTTTTTAATATATCACTCTACATTAAGGATTTCAATTCGGGTGAGTTGGGTCGGGTTGAGTGATAGTACTATTCAAAAATTTCTCAACCCGAACTCGAACCAACCTGAAAACTCTCAGCCAGAGCCAGAGCCCGAGCCCGAATCAATCTGATTAACCCGATTTTTAATTTTTTTAAAAGAAAATTAAATAAAATTTAAAAAATAATAATAATATTTTAATTTAAACACATAATAACAAAATATCCCTCATATATATGATTTAAATTTGAAAGTCTAATGGTAGAAAAATAAAATATATTTACTAAATCAAATAAACAATTGTTTAAAAAATATAAAAAAATGTTCAAAAAAAATTTAAAATTTTCAGTCAGCTATCGGGTCCAACCCGATCTGACCCGAACCCGAAAACCCCGTACCCAAACCTGATTTTTTTCGGATTAAACCGTGTCGAGTTGGTAAGTCGTGTCTGATTTTGACACCCAACTACTCTACATATACTAACAAACAAGGCACAAGGGGTTTAATGTTTGTATATATAATACATAAATAAATATTATGTGTCATTTATATTTATTTTTCAAGTAATAGGTTCTGTTATAAATATTATGTGTCATTTATATTTATTTTTCAAGTAATAGGTTCTGTTATAAATATTATGTGTCATTTATATTTATTTTTCAAGTAATAGGTTCTGTTATAAATTTTAACAAGATGAAAATTTCAATATACTCAATTTTAGTTATAATTTTCTATATCTCAAAATGATGGATAATAAATTAAAAGCGACGTAATTCATATTTTAATTTATGATTTATTAATAAGTCCATGGAAAGAAATTGAAGCAAAACTAAAATTAATTTTGGTACGACAATAATCTTAGATAAATCATGTTTACCAAGAGTGAGATAAATATTGAAAAGAGAGTAAAATGCTGATAATAAAAATAATAAATACAGCCAACATCATAATAAAGGGGAAAAAACATCTTAATTTTCATACAATTGTTAAAATCTTTGCATGTTGTTCTAAGATTCAGAGCTACATTAATAAAACAATATGCAATACATTTTAAACACAAAGCACATCAGAAGAACATGCCAAAAACAAAATAATAATAACAAACATAACATAATCACAGAAACCAGCAACCATGAATGATTCCTAATATATATTTTTGAGTCAGTTTTTGTTATGAATTTCAAGGTTGATAGAACTTATCTCCACACCTACATTTCCAAGAAAGAAGATAGTAGCTATCATCTTCTCTGCGAGCTGATTTTTCGTAAGCCGTTTCGATGTTTTTGTTCTTGTTTTCACTGTTCCGGTGCGGTGGGATGACTAGAGTGGCTTCACATGGCCTACAGTTCATGCATTTGTCCACACTGCAAGCTGGTGGCCTCGATCCCAGAATCTTCTTCCTCACCTGCTCATCGATATTCATGCTCGATTGAGAATGATACATCCCACCTGATGTTTAAGTATCATGCATTAATCAGTCAGATCAAGAAATACTCCGGCACCTTTCAGTGTCACGAAAGAAAGATACATTATTTGGTTACATGTCTTTGTCTCATCGTCGAAGAATCAGAGTAATAATATATCATCCCACGAGCTAGCCAACAAGAAGTGGAAAGAAAGAAGCAAACAAACTGTTTGACATGCAAAAGATGAAGCTGGAATGCATAACCAAGAAGCTTGAAACGTAAAAGTCAGCATAGAAACACGTAAAAATACAGATGGAGTGGGGTTATTTTTACCTGATTTAGGTGGGAGCAAAGTGAGAGAAAAGAAGAAGATGGCCAAAACTGCGAAACTGAGAGATAAATGATAGTTTGTTGATAGAGCCATCACCACACAAAGACAGCAAATGAAGCTACCTAGCCACTCAGTTGCGTCTAACATATGTGCATGCTAAACATACAATATTGAAGTACGTGTAAGAATTAATATTTGTTATCTTTATAACATTATTGTTATTATTAATCTTAACGAAAATGTGGATGGAAAGTAAATTTTATACAGACAAGGTGAAGCACTGTGTCCAGAGGAAGGGACATGAGTGGTACAGTGTTGTGATATCATTGGGTTTAAATGACATCTCACACAGAAAATAATGTTTTGGTTTCTCCTTTTGGGAAAATGTTGCGTTTTATCACTGTGGTATGGGGGGAAGTTTGAAATGACCTTTTCGGAATCTTGCGCCACTACGAATTTTACTACAAGAAACTATTTAATGTGTATCATTGCTAGAACAAAAAAAAAAATCTGTAAAAAAATTTGCAATTCTTGAGAAGAGAAATAAAAATTAGTGCTCACACTAAATTAAACTAGTAAAGTGTGAACTGTTGGAGATTTAATAAAATTAAATCTATAAATCATGTGATTAAATCCATATATCACAACGCGCCAGGAATTCATGTCAAATTATCAGAAAATATAAATAACAGTAAACACGTATCAGAATCCATTGATTGATCTAGCGTCAGAGTTATGGATCTTCCAAGGCAACAGAGAATCGACCACCTTATTCTTGCCTTTGATGGGAGAAGGAGAGAGATCTAGAATACGTGTGCCGTATGTATTCTGTGTTGTATTCCCTGTGCCTTGGGGACCATAACCTTATATAACCTTAGCAGTCTTCAACCCATCATAGAAGACCTAATTGGGCTGGGTTTCTACACATAAGGTGGACCATACCAATTTATTTAATACTTTGGAAACCCATAATTAATTAGATCACTTTATTGGGTCTTTTATTAGATAGCATGTCCATGTACAATTAATTAAATTATGTGAGCCCATAAAATAATTCCAACAATCTCCCACTTGGACCACATAAGTTATCCGGATATTGTACATGCAAAAACTAGATTGAGCTCTTGCTATCTAAACCAAAATATTCCTTAACAATCTGGTCTATCAATTATACCAATATTGAACCAAAGCAGTCATCGCTACAGTTAAAATCACTAGACCCATCAATGATCACAATATCAGCATAATCAATAACATAGATCAAGTATGGATGTGTAGCATGGAAATACATAAATATGATCTCAGAATAAAACCTGCATTTCCAACTGGTCCTCCTAATGACTCAAAGAGTCCAATAACAGACTTTCAACCAAATGCTAAACCACATTGAAAGACAACACTTTATTTCAGAGTAATCCAATAAACTTTAGTCTTTACAGAAACTTAAATCATGTCAAATGGGTCAATGCTTAAACCGAATACAAACTTCCACTCTACAGGCATATTAACTATATGGACAACACCAATATGTGTCACCTGCCCAAAAATCTTGGGTGGCCAACCCATGATAAACGCATCCGCAATTATAGAGTTTGCAATAACATGCTCAATTGACACACAATCACTCTGAGTTATTTCATTCCAACTAGAAACTTCATGTCAATATCTTTTGACTTTGACAAGTTTCAGTTGTTCTTTAAATATAATATAGCGACTTTATTATCACAATTGATCCTCAATGGTTTTTTAGACCAATGATCATTACCGGTGATAAAATTCCGCAGCTTTATTCGGAGTCCAAATATCCAACTATTTCCAAATGTCAGATTTCCGATATGTGAGCATAAAATCTTTAGTTCACTTTATGTACCGCATAACCCGATTAATAATCCAATGTCGGGTTTCTTAAATATCTGCCCAACATTCCAATGATGTACACAATATTCAAACGGTGTTCTCTATAAATCCGAATTAGATTACCACATGATAAAATTTATAATACCACATATGTGGACATAAACATCAATATATTCTTCTCAATGTTGACTTTCCAATTTACTCACTCCCACTAAAGTCAACATACGAAATTAATTTGCATTTAATTTCAAATTTTCATGCATGCTTAATGTCAATGTCATTTAAAATATTGATGTTCAATTTATCAAGCTTATCAATCAAGGAACTCATACCAAACATATTTGAATTTTGAAAAATTGAAAATACCACATGGATAAAGTAAAAACTTGATTTGTCCAAACATGAAACTAAAATCAAATTTCGTCTTTAAAAAAATGCGCAAAAAGTAATTTTCAAATTCAAATACCAAAAATAAAAAAAAACTCAGTTCCTAAATAAAGCTTTTAAAAAAACACCAACAATCTTATTGTCATTTTCCATATGATGTATCTTTCACCATCGGTTGACAACCGGCTCCTTAGGTGACCCTTTCTTTGCACGCCAATTGGCGTATTTGGGACAATCCTTCTTCACATGCCCATCAGTCCTTTTGCAAAAGAAACAAGTGATCACTTTATCTTGTTTCTGTTGCTCCATATGCTGTGAAGTCCCAGAGTTTCCTTCTTTATTGCTCCATTTCCTTTTCTTATTGATGCAATTACCTTAATAGTTAGATGCCAAATGAGCACTTTCAATCACATCTTATTTCAATCTCTCCTCATCCTGAACGCACTGTGCAATAAGCTCATTCAAAGTCCACTTTTCCTTCTGGGTATTATAACTTATTTTGAATTGATTAAATTGTGCAGGCAGAGAGATCAAGACTAAATGCACGACTATGTCTTCCGACAATTCCAACTTGAATGCTTTTAGTCGAGTCACAAGATTTGACATTTCAATTATGTACTCCCTTATGTTCCCTTTCTCTTTGTACCGCATTGAGATAAGTTTAGTCAGAATAGTACTTGTCTCGACCTTTTCGTTTGCAGCGAAAAGATCTGCTATTTGAGTAAGGAACCTTTTGGCATCATTTTCTTCAGGAATTGTACCCCTTATAGTATCTGGAATGGAATGTTTCATAATCATCAGACTCATGCGATTTGATCGCTCTCACTTTTCCAAAGAACCCTTTTGATTAGCAGTTCCTGAACTGGTCAAAAGTGCGGGGCGATCTTCCCTTAGTGCATAGTCCAAATCCATGCAGACGAGCACTATCATAACATGCTCTTTCCATTTCTTGAAGTTTGAGCCATTAAGTACTGGAATGTTGTTCAGATTGGCAGATATAGAAGATGCTATAACAAAATAGAACAAAAAACTCACAATAAAATATAGTCCATGCATATATTTAAATTCAATAAATCACAAAATATAAGCATGCTGGTGGTGGTCCCATAAAAAAAAAGTTACCTAGCGCAACATTGATATTTTGTCTTTCAACAAAAATAACAATTTGTAAGTAGTACACTCAAACATCATGGTTATTAAATATTGATAATAAATCCTGCCAACAATATGCCTTTCTTTGGACCGACAATTGCATGCATGGATAAATCCAAAATTATCACATATTTAGTACCACATATTGTGCTAAAATTTGGCCAGAAAATGACCTTCCTTTGGGCCGATCATTTTCCGCATAAATTTAACACAATTTAATATCATATAATATGTCTACAATCTGGCAAGAAAATAATCTTGCTTTGGACCGATTAATTTCTGCATAGTTTTGACACGCTGTAAGACCACATAATTATATGCTTATAATCTGGCCAAAAAATAACCTTCCTTTGGGCCGATTATTTTCTGCATAGATATAAACAAATTTTTTTTTATTAAGTCTGCAATCTGGCCAAAAAATAGTCTTCCTTTGGGCCGGCTATTTTTCGCGTAGATATAAATGAACTTGAAGAAGATATATTGAATCTAAAATGTGGCTAGAAAATAATCTTCCTTTGGGCCGATTATTTCTGCATAGATATAGATGCACTTTAAAATAATCTATTGTGTTTGAATTTGACCAAAAAATAGTTTTCTTTTGGGCCGACTATTTTTCGCATAAATTGAAACACAATTTATTTAGAACTTTAACAATATCTATATATCTCAAAATTACTTTATAAACATAAAATTTAAATTTAACACCAAATTTGAGATACAAGATATCAATTTAACTTAAAATTTTCAAAAGAAAATTTAATTTACCTTAGTTGGGCCAAATAAAACATAGAGACTAAATATGCAAGAAATAAAATATTTGCACCTCATAATTATTCATCAACAAATATTTTATCGAAATAAACAAAGACGATAAAATAATGAATAATTCCATATTTAATTTTATTTCATGCAATTAAATTTTGAAATTGTCTAATTTAATTTCACAAATCAGAATTGCGGAAGTCAAAATTTAATAAATGGTCAAAATTCTGGATTTCAAAATCTGGTTCAAAATTAGAAACCGAACAATGCCTTAAATTAACCCAAAAAAAAAACTCAAAATTCAAAAAAACCCTAACCCTAGTCCCGAAACCGGGCCGCCACCTCCTCCGGTGATATCAGTCGGCAGCGACCATGACCCAGGATCGCCTTACCATCGCCGACCAAAGCCATACCATCTCAGACAACAAAACTGCCTGAATTCGATCGAAATCCTCAAAAAATCGGACGGAAATCGCGCGGCGAAAGTTTTCGAGATTCAGGAAAAAAATTCGATCAGTACAAAAGATTTTACTGGAAATTAATGGAGGTTTATGGAGCGACTTTGTGTTGCGAACAAAACGCCTAAGAATTCGTCGCCGAAAAGTGTCCGGAGAACGGCTGATTTCGCCAAAATCAGACGACCCATACCCAAAAGAGAAAATCGGATTTCGAATTTTAAATTTTTTTTTAATTTCGAAAATAAATCTGAATTTTTGGTGTAAAATTCGAAAATACTATATCCTAAGAGCATGAATTTATTCAGATTCAAATTCAGAAAATTTCAAGAAAATCAGATCTGAATCCAAAAAAAATTATAGACTAGAAAATCGTATCAGATCTGGAATAAAACATAATTTTCTGTTTCGATCCATCAATAAAAAAAATTCTCATAATTCAACATGAACGTGGCTCTGATACCACTTGTTGGAGATTTAATAAAATTAAATCTATAAATCATGTGATTAAATCCATATATCACAACGCGCCAGGAATTCATGTCAAATTATCAGAAAATATAAATAACAGTAAACACGTATCAGAATCCATTGATTGATCTAGCGTCAGAGTTATGGATCTTCCAAGGCAACAGAGAATCGACCACCTTATTCTTGCCTTTGATGGGAGAAGGAGAGAGATCTAGAATACGTGTGCCGTATGTATTCTGTGTTGTATTCCCTGTGCCTTGGGGACCATAACCTTATATAACCTTAGCAGTCTTCAACCCATCATAGAAGACCTAATTGGGCTGGGTTTCTACACATAAGGTGGACCATACCAATTTATTTAATACTTTGGAAACCCATAATTAATTAGATCACTTTATTGGGTCTTTTATTAGATAGCATGTCCATGTACAATTAATTAAATTATGTGAGCCCATAAAATAATTCCAACATGAACTACCCCTCTTCATTATGGACGACTTTTTGGGGAAAATTGCCTTTCTTTCCTTTTGATTGACAGGAACTCTGAAGTCAATGATATGCATTAGTTCAGGTTGACTGTGAACATCGTTCTTTCTTGATGTCTGATCTGTTAGTTAAGTTGCAAATCATGTATTAAAAATCGAAAATTGGGGAGAAAATGTACGTTGAAGGGGTTGGTTTTTATGTATGTTTGGAGTGGACGAAATGTGATTTTTATAATTTGCATGTTTTTAATTTTTTTGTGTTAATATCGTTTAATTTTTAGTCTAAGTCCTCAATTTTTTAAACTTTATTAATTTTTCGATCGAGTTTTAACCTGACATCAGACACATTAGCAATGTACGACGTCTCGACAGTAATTTTAGGCGTCACATCATTATTTTTCGATGTCAAATCAGCACTTCGATGAAAAATGAGTTAAATTGAAACAAAAACTAAAAACTAAAAATTGATTGACAATATAACAAAAATAAAAAATATACAAGTTGCATTAGTATATATATATGATTTTCTCGCATAATTTATCGTATGGGAAGTCATCGGGTGGGAGCAAAAACATGCAATGTTGGAGATTTAATAAAAATAAATTTATAAATCATGTTATTGAATCTATAGATCACAACATGACAAGAAATTATGTCGAATTATCATAAAATATAAATAATAGTAAATGTAAAACCCGCAATTTCCAAACCTTGTATTAATTTGTACTTGCAATTTTTATTGAATATCATATATTATATATGATAATTATTGAGATTATCCAAAGTTATGTGTTAAATTAAATCTTTGTAGAGGAATATTTAAAAGAGAGATGATACCCAATTTTTAAGTTCTTATATATAGGCCAAGATCAGAGAATTAGATAGGGAGATAGTGGATATATACGTACATGTATACGTGTATTTCGAAATTTATGGATATAATTTCTAAACTAGTAAATTAAAATACAAAATAAAGATTTAAGATGAAGGGGATTAGATAATTTGATAGTGTACTTTCATATTTTCGAAATTATCACTTATTTATGGATATATATTTGCATCACTTATTTATGGATATATATTTTGCAAATATATATCAAGATGGATGGATAAAAATCTACACGATAAGAAGATTTAAACATATAAAATTCAAAAGTTTTTCTAGCAAGAAACATGATTAGGAGTTTTTCGAAAATCCTACCTAAGGAGATAGATAAGATATGATAATTTATCCTAGATTCAGAATTTAATTCAAAAATTTAAACGTGAGGATAATACGTGAGCTGGATAACATCTACACTCCTATAAATAGGAGAGCGCCCCCTACTCGAAATCTCACACCTCTCAAGCTATCAAATTTTCGACTTTTGCTCTCCAATATTTTCGAAAATCCTTTCCCAAGTGTTGTTGCAGTTATTGAAGTTTTGTTCACGTTCAGAAGATTATTTTCATCTCTCGGGTTCTCCGAATCCAATCTTCACCTTTCATAATACGTTATCTTATGTTTTGAATAACATATCCAAAATTCAGACAAATCCAACAGTTATTTTGTCATTAATAACCTTCGCAAGAAAATCGCTCATATTCTATGTGAGAACAACATATCTACGATTTTTTGTCCATAAATAGTCAAAACGTCTTCCAAACCCGATCTCACTGTTCATAATTTAGTTGACTTACTTGAGAACGTAGTGTGAAAGTTTAAGTCCGATTCAACGGTTCAATAAGTAAAAAAAAAAATTTGCAATGCGACTGATTTTATGATTGAAGTGTTGATGCGTTTTTAAAGTGTCGTGTGCATGATTCTTTTGTGTTTTTCTATTATTCAAGCAATAATAAGCTAAGTAGGCTTTCATATATAATTTGGTACACTTGATCTTTTAAGTGGACTTATGTTCTTAAATAATTTGTATATGAATTGTTTCGATTTTCGAAAGTTTTGTTCGAGCATGTGTTATTCTTTTTGTTTTGTGTTGAAAGTACCCTATGTTTTGGCATTGTCAAGATTTAATTGGATATAGCTGGGAATCCCAACATACGTACGTTTATGGCCCTTACACGGTGAGATTATAACTGTTATATGATCTCGCCCTCTTAGAAGAGTAAAAATTAAGGACTGATATCAGTAAATCATGGAAAATAAATGAATCTCAGTGCCTAGGCCGAGCTATGCTTATATTTATGCTTATGATATATGTTATACAAAATATGCTATGTATGATATGTTATTTCGAAGATCATGTGTAATTAGTATGTATGTGCTCGAACGCAACTCACTTGCCGAGTGATAACCATATCACTCATCCTTTACTCTACCCTCTCCAAATAAGTCAGAAGAGGAAATAAAGAACAAAAATAAGACCGATTTTGGGCTGGTAGTAAGATGGATCAAGAAGTTTATTTTAGTTTTTGCTTATTCAATTTTTTAATTTAAATTGTAAACGCTTCAGCAGATTTTAATCTTTTTCTGAGTTTATTTGTAAACACAGTTATATTTTATGATATTTATGAAATAAACTGATTTTGACTTATATTGTACTACGAGATTTTTTGTTTGGTGATTGTTGAACAACTTCTGTGTTGACTAACCCCGGTCTCGGGAGCGTTGCATTTAAGTGGTATCAGAGTCATCAGGTGCGTACTCCATTTGGGGAAAATTTTACAAAAAAAAAAGAAAAAAAATCGGTCAGATTATGGCAAAAAGCCAATTCAGTCCTCTCCGGAACAGCCCATTGAGTAATATTCACAATTTTTTGTTAGGCATGGTCTGAAAACATGAAATTCCTTCATTTAGGCATCTGAAATCACATAAATTATTAATGAAAAACTGGTCTGTGAAAATCTATGATAAGAATTATATTAAGTTTTTGAGTATTCCAACATAAAAGTTTATATTTTGGCAATAGTTAACTGTGTGAACATTAAACTTAGGTTCTTAAGAATGCTAAATACTAACTTTAAATATGTATGAACCTGGAATATCTTGTTTAAAATGAATGTGAGAGACAATATCTTCAGGTTAAAAAATTTACATTATTTTGGGATAACAAGTAGACGTTGAAATTATTTGAATAAAATAAATCACGAGATATTGCTGAGAATTGAGAAAAATATAACATAATAAGTTTTAACTCTTATTATATTAATAAGAATGGAAAAAATGATTGATTCAAGGAGAAAGACATTGGATAAACTCTCTTATGTTAGATAGCGATATGATCATAGTCCTGATGAAAGTAAAATTTAGCACAAGAATTATTTTGGATTAATTTCTTTCGTACCAGGTTGAATGAAATTATATTTCGTAACGACTTTGTTATAATTTTTGAGATTTAATTCAATAGGCTATATATTGATAATGAGTAAAGTTTCAAGATTCTATATGAGTTTTAAGTCTTGAGATAATAATCGTGATAATTTTAAAATAGAATAAAATCAATATCAATTTGCATATATTCATTTCCGACTTGATTCAACTCACTTTGGTAGATTTCGAAGACATCCTAGGGATGACTTGGTTATCTAAGAGCCATACAATAGAAGACTGTCGCAGTAAGAATGTCAAACTCCAAACTCCTAACTAATAAAAAATCATGTATCATGGCAATGCCAATAAACATAAATACAATCTTTCTGTTTCTCAGACTTGGAAAGCCATAAAATCAGGCGAAGGAGTTTACCTAGAAATGGTGAACGAAGTGCCATGAAAAAGTTGAACTCAAGCTGGAAGACACCCCAATAGTGCAGGAATTCTCCAACGTTTTTCCGGAAGAATTACCTTGCATAGTCTCGGACCACGAGGTTGAGTTCGAAATCAATCTGGTTCTCTAAACTGCACCAATTTCAAAATCATCATACCGAATGGCGTCAGCTGAACTCCAAGAGCTAAACGAGAAACCCCAAGATTTGCTATATACGAACCAAGTTCGACTAGGTGTGTCTTCATGGGGAGCTCTAGTACTGTTTGTAAAGAAGAACAATGGAAGTATGAGATTGTGCATTAATCATATGGAACTAAACAAGAGTACAATCAAGAATAAGTACCCCTTTCCTAGGATTAACGGCATGTTCGATCAGGTTAAGGGAGCCGTAGTCTTTTCCAAACTGGATCTGAGAACATGCTATCACTAGTTGAAGGTTAGGAGCGAAGATATTCCCAAAACAGCATTCCAAACAAGGTACGTACATTATGAATTCATCATAATGCTTTTTTTCTTGATGAATGCACCAACAACCTTCATGGATCTAGCGAAAAAGGGTTTTCAAACCATTCCTCGAAATATTTATAGTGGTGTTCATCGATGACATCTTTCTTTATTCTCTAAGTAAGTGAGAGATCATAGAGAGCATTAACGGAGAAATATATCTATGCCAAGTCCAGGAAATGCCAATTCTGGCTAAGAAGTGTATCTTTCCTAGGTCATGTGATCTCGGAATCAGGAGTATCAGTAGATCCAAGGAACTAGAGGCAATTCTAGATTGACCGAGACCTAATAATGCACCCAAAATTAGAAGCTTCCTTGGTTAGTAGGCTATTACCGGAAGTTAGTTGAGGGCTTCTCTTCAATTGCCATACCACTGTTGAAACTCACACAAAATAACTCCAAATTCAACTGGAGCGAAAGATGTGAAAAGGGCTTTCAAACATTGAAGGAAAATCTCGCGTCCACTCCACTGTTAGTAATGCCTACTGAGGATAAGGATTTTACCACCAACAATGATGCATCAAAGGAAGGTCTGGGATACGTACTTATGCAAGAATGAAGAATGATTGCTTCTACACTGAGACAGCTGAATCCGCATGAGCAAAAATACTATACTCATGATCTCAAGCTAGAGGCAGTGGTCTTTTGCTTTGAAAATTTGGAAGCACTATCTTTGTGGTGCAAAGTGTGAAATTTTCACGTACCACCAAAGCCTCGATTAATTTTTCACTCAGAAAGAAGCGAATATGAGACAAAGACGGTGTATATAGTTACTCAAGAACTACGACTTGACAATAACCTACCACCCGGGAAAGACAAATAATGTAGCAGATGTTTTAAGTCGAAAAAATATGGGTAAGATAACCTTAACATCACTCTCCGCGCAACTATACCTTCAGGAACTAGTCAATTTAAATCAGAGTCAAGAAACGACACTAGAGAATTTTAAAAAATAAGTCAAGGATTTAAAGACAACCGATTTTTCACGTTGACCAAGATGGAGTCCTATGGGTTAGAGAATGATTGTGTGTACCAGACATCGATAATCTTCGACAAGAATTGGTGTTACAGGCGCATGATTCAAAATTTTTGGTACATCAAAGAAGTACCCAGATGTGTAGGGACTTGAAAGAAATCTTCTGGTGGGGCGGAATGAAAAGAGATGTCGTTGAGTTTGTTTATAAGTGCAAATTTTGCCAACATGTGAAAGCCGAGCACTAATGACCGGGAGGATTACTACAACCTTAGAAATCTCGGAACGGAAATGATAACATGGATTTCGTAGTAGGTTTGCCAAAGTTAAGACAAATTCACAAAAAGATATGGGTGATTGTAGATAGACTCGCATAGTTTGCGCACTTCCTACCCGTCTGCATGAATTACAAACTTGACAAATTGGCTAGTCTATACATGGATAACATTGTGTGGCTACATGGAGTGCCAGCAAGCATCTTGTCAGATAGAGATCCAAGATTTTTATTGCATTTTTAGAATAGCTTTCAAGAAGCCATGTGAACTAAGGTTACACTCAGTACGACCTATCACCCTCGGATCGATGACCAAACTGAAAGAATGATACAACTCTAGATGATATGTTGCAGTCATGTGCACTGGATTTTAATGTGAACTGGGCAAACATTTACCTTTGATAGAGTTCCATTATAATAACAATTATCACAACAGTATCGGAATAGCGTCATACGAAGCGTTGTATAGGTGAAAATGTCGGTCACCCCTGTATTGGGATGGAGTGGAAGAAAAATCCATTACATGGCCTAAGCTTGTCCAAGCGACGGTGGACAAGGTAACTGTCATTAAAGAGAAACTCAAAGTTGTTCAAGACCGACAGAAAAGTTGTGCTAATCTACAAAAAGACCTGCAGAATTCAGCATTGGTGAAAAGAAATACGTGAAAGTCTCTCCAATTAAAGGGGTTGTCTACTTAAGTAAAGCTGAAAAACTGACCCTGATACGTAGGACCTTTCAAAATCTTAGAAAAAGTTGGCACAATAGCATACACTAGCATTGTTGCCAGATATGCCAAGAATCCACAATGCTTTTTACGTGTCTCAGCTAAGGAAATACATTCCAAAACCAAGTCACATATTGGAAGTTGAACCACTCATGACCGAAGGTAACTTGGAAGAAGAATTGAAATACAAAGAGGTTCTAATGCGAATCAAAAACCAAGTGCAAAGACGAAGCACCATTCCATATGTCAAGGTACAGTGGTCCAATCACCAAGAAAATGAGCCACATGAGAATCAGAAGAAATGATGAGAGATCAATATCCTTCTCTCTTCAAAGACCAAGGAAATCCAAGTTTTGAGAACAAAACTTCCAATAAGGAGTGAGGGAAGTAAAACCGGAAATTTCCAAACCCTGTATTAATTTGTACTTGAAATTTGTATTGAATTATCAAATATTGTATTTGATAATTATTGAGATTATCCAAAGTTATATGTTAAATTAAATCCTTGAAGAGGAAAATTTAAAAGAGATAATACCCAATTTTTAAGTTGATATATATAAGCCAAGATCCAAGAATTAAGATATGGGGATTTTGGATATATACACATATGTAAATGCGTATTTCGAAATTTATGGTTATGATTTCTAAACTAATAAATTAAAATACAAGATAAAGAATTAATATGAAGGGGGATTAGATAAGTTGATAGTGTAATATCATATTTTCGAAATCATCACATATTTATGTATATATATTTCGCAAATATATCAAGAGGGGTTGACAAAAATCTACATGATAAAAAGATTTGTGCATAGAAAATTCAAAAGTTTCCCTAGCAAGGATCTTGATTTGGCTTGTCAAGAAGACCAATAATTCAAGAAGATCAAGATTCAAGAAAATCAAGAAGCAAATCTTGAGTGCTATAATTCAAAAACTCCATTGGAGGAATTCAAAATTTTAAAGGCATAACTTAAGTTGTACCGCAGAACAAAAGATCTACCGGATATTTGAAATCATACATGAAATTTGAATTACATGCCTAGCAGGGGGAGATTTTAGAAAATCCTACATAAAGAGATAAATAAGAGATGATACTTTATCCTAGATTCAGAATTTAATTCAAAATTTTAAAAGTGAAAATAATACACAAGCTGGATAACATTTACACTCCTATAAGTAGGGCAACACCTTACTCGAAATCTCACACCTCTCTAGCTCTCAAATTTTTTGTTTTGCTCTCCAATATTTTTTAAAATCCTCTCCTAAGTGTTGTAGTTGCCATTGAAGTGTTTTTCATGTTCGAAAGATTATTTCCTTCGCTCGAGTACTTCGAATTCAATCTCCACAATTCAGAATACACTATCATATGTTTTGAATAACATATCTAAATTCAGCCAAATCCAACAGTTATTTTTTTTATTAAATTACCTTTGCAAGAAAATTTCTCAGATTCTAGACGGGAACAACATATCTACAGTTTTTCATCCATAAATAGGTCAAAATGTCTTCCAAACCCGATCTTTATCGTTCATAATTTAGTTGATTTACTTGTGAACATAGTGTGAAGTTTAAAAGGAATCCTGCAAGGCGACTGATTTTATGGTCAAAGTGTTGCTGCGTTTTCGAAGTGTCGTTTGCATGATTCTTATGTGTTTTTCGATTCTTCAAGCAATAATAATATAAGTGGGCTTTCATATATAATTTGGCACATTTGTTCTTTTAATTGGGCTTATGTTCTAAAATAATATATACATGAATTGTTTCAGTTTTCAAAAGTTTCGCTTGAGCATGAGTTATTTGTTTCGTGTTGTGTTACAAGTACACTATGTTTTGGCATTGTGATGATTCAACTGGATATGGCTGAGAATCCCAATATAAAATAAGTTTGTGGCCCTTACACGATGAGATTGTAACCGTTATATGGCCTCGTCCCCTTAGATGAGTAAAAATTAAGGACTTATATCAGTAAACAATGGAAAGTAGAGGAATCTCAATGCCTAGGCCGAGCTATGCTTACGTTTATGCTTATGATATATGTTATACGAAATATGCTATGCATGATATGTTATTTCGAAGATCATGTGTAATTAGTATTTATGTGCTCGAACGCAACTCACTTGCTGAGTGATAACCATATCACTCACTCTTTACTCTACCCTCTCCAGATAAGTCTGAAGAGGAAATCGGGGAACAAGAATAAGACCAGTTTTGAGGCTGGTAATAAGATGGATCAAGAAATTTATTTTAGTTTTCGCTAATTTGAGTTTTTAATTCAAGTTGTAAACGATTCTGCATATTTTTATCTTTTTCAGAGTTTATGTTGTAAATATGATTATATTTTATGGTATTTATGAAATAAACTATTTTTGTTTATATTATACTACGAGACTTGTTTTTTGCCGATTATGTGATTGTTGAACGACGTCGGTGTTGATTAACTCCGGTCTCAGGGTGCGATAATAAATATGTACCATAATCCATTGATTGATTTAGCGTTGAAATTATGAATCTTCCAAGAAAATATAGAATGAACAACCTTATTTTTACCTTACATGGGAGATCGAGAAAGATCTATAATATGTGTACTGTATATATTCTTTGTTATTCTATGTGCTTCGTTGACCATAACCTTATATAACCTTAGCAGTGATTGATCCATCACAGTTAACATGTCCATGCACACTTAGTTAAATTATATTAGTCCACAAAATGGTTCCAACAATCTCTCACGTGAGCCACATAAATTATCCGAATATCATACATGTAAAAACTGGATGGAGCTCTTTCTATCTAAATCAAATATTATTTAACAGTCTAGTCTGTCAATTATACCAATATTTAATAAAAGAGATTATCGCTAGATTGAAAAATCACCAGATCCATCAATGATCAATATCAGTATAAACAATAACATAGATAAAGTATAGATATGTAGCATGAAAATACATAAAGTGATCCAATAATAAAAAAATGTATTTTCAACTCGTCTTCATAATTATTCAAAATGTACAATAACAAACTTTCAATCACATGCTGAACCGTAGTGAAAATCATCATTTCATTTTAGAGTTATCAAATAAACTTTAGTCTGTATAGAAACATAAATAATGTCAAATGAGTCAATGCTCAAACCGAACACAAACTCCTATTGTACATACATATCATCTATATGAAAAACACCAATGTGTGTCACATACCCATATACATCTTGGTTGGCCAACCAATGACAAACACATCCACAAATTTAGAGTTTGCAATAATATGCTCAATTGACAAACACTCACTCTGAACTATTTATATGACAACTTGAAACTTTATGTCAATATGTTTTGACTTCGACAAGTTTCAATTGTTTTTTTAAAATATAATATAGAAATTTTATTATCACAATTGACTCTCAATAGTTTCTTAGGCCAATGATCATTGTCGGTGATAAAATCCGCAGCTTTATTCGAAATCCAAATATCAAACAATTTTCAAATGTTAGATCTCCGATATGTGAGCATAAAATCTTTAGCTCACTTTATATAGCGCATAACCCGATTAATAATCCAATACATGTTTCTTAAATATATATCTGGCATTCCAATAATGTACGCAATATCAAAACGTATGCAATTCATGCATGTATGACACTCCCACTGAATATAAAATATGTGCAATGATCAACGATGTCTTCTTTAAATCCGAATGAGATAACCACCTGATCAAATTTATACTACCACATATGAAAATAAAAGCATCAATAAATTTCTCCTCATTGTTGATTTTTTAATTTACTCACTCCCACTAAAATCAACTTACTAAATTAAGCTTACTTTAATTTCAGAATTACATGCATGCATACTTTCGATGTCATTTAAAATATAGATGTTCAATTTATAAAGCTTATCAACCAAGAAACCAATACCAATCACATTTGAATTTCGGAAAAACTTAAAAATTTCATTACCAAATGGATAAAAGAAAAACTTGATTTGTCCAAACATGAAACTAAAATCAAATTCAGTTTAAAAGACGGTGTAAATAAAGTGTTTTTCAAATTCAAATACCATAAAAGAATAATCAGTTCCTAAATAAAGCTTTTAAAACACCAACAACCTTAAATCCTGATATTGTTCTTTGAGTTATTTCTACTCTACTGGAGCTAAACGACGTGATGATCTATAAATAGGATTTGTCCATGACATCAATTCGATGCTAATATCTATTTCCCTTTGAGGTGGAAAACCTTGAATTTCATCGGGAAATATATTAGGAAAATCCTTGACAACATGAAATATCAGAAACTTTCATCGTTCTTCCAGTGTCGCGTCGAGAGCATAAATCATAAATCCTTCATTACCTATTAACAACAATATGAACATTTCCATCGCTGATACTAACAAAATGCGTGACTGTGAATCATAACCGTAAAAGTTCCATTTGCTGCAATAATACGGTCTAAATCTGACAACATCATGGAAACATTCTACAGTAACTCGATAATTTGTTAAAATATCCATTCCGAGAATAAAATCGAAATCAGACATAGCTAACTTGATTGGATTAGTTATCATAATAATATCCCCAAATCTAATCACACAATTTAGGAATATCTCACGAGACATGAAGTATGCGTCGACAGTAGTAGCCACCGACACAATATCCAACAACAGAATAGTAGCAATCTCATGCTCATCAACAAATGAAACAGATAAAAATGAATGAGATGCTCATGTGTCTATTAATATACATGCAAGATCATAAAAACATACAAAACACCTACAATCACTCCTCTTGGTGCATCCTGAGCCTGATCCTGAGTCAAGGCATGGACTCGAGCATGTTGTGGCCCTGAAAATTGCTGCTAAGGGGACCTCTGGGTGGTGGATAGTTAGACTGCTAAAATGACTGGGTAAGAGCATATGGCCTGAAAGCTAGTCCTCAGGGAAATTGACCAAAATATTGTGGCTGAAACTGTTGTTTATCTACATTTGGACATATTTTGGCGTAGTACCCAATCTGACCACATATATACCAAGACCCATGACCGCCTATACATTGTGCACTAAAATGTCTTCCATCACATCGCTCACAGTACACAAGATTGGATGATCCAACTGCACCCCCCCTATTACTGTCTGAACTGGAGGAGCTAGATTGAGATTTCTTCTTAAATTGCTTGCTTTTTGGCTTAAATATTTGTTTTTTGGGTTTTTAGTATGACTGTAGAGGCTGGTAGGGAGGTAAACCCACTGGCATCGACATGCTACTCCCAGATCCTTGAGAAACAGAAACAAAACTGGAACTGGCTGTGGTTCTCCCCCAAGAAAACTTGTCTCTATTTTCTTCATCTTATCCACTGCCTGAACATAGATATTAGGTGATCCAGTCATCACTAGAGTATGAATAGTTCTTTGTAGTCCATGCAGAAAACGTGAGAGTTTGGATTGATCATTTTTCACAACATGTGTTACATATGACAAAAGAGCAGAAAAATGATAAGCATATTCTACCACTGATTTATTTTCCTACACCAACTGGTTAAATTCATCTTTCTTGGCAGAATAATACAATGGTGGTGCATATTCTTGTATAAACTGAGCACGAAATACATCCAAATAATTATTTCACCAGATTTCTTGAGTGCTTCCTCTGTGGCTTTCCACCAGAGTTGTGCTCGTTCTTTCAATTGATAGATAGTCAGCTTCAGTCTGACATTTTGTGAATACTTTAGCAAATTGAATAGATGGTTTATGCTCTTCAACCATCATGCTGCTCTTTCATCACTTTTGTTGCCAAAGAATTTAGGAGGACGTAATTTTTGGGATTGAGAAATTATCAACTGCATCCTTCCCAATTCTGAGTCAACTGTTTCACTTCTTGATTCACCTCTTCTTCCACATTTCTAGAGACATGGCCTGTAGGACGACCACGTCTACCCTTGAAATAATCATCAAGTCCTCTCACGTATGTGCTTTGACTATTTTACAACTTCTTTCCCTTTTTTGCCTCTTCCTACATGTGTCATTCTATTAGACATGAGGATTTAATACATAGACAAAATAATTAAATAAGCACAAAACAGTTAAAGGAAAACTGAAACTAAGTCTAATAGACAATTTCTAAACTAAGCTCAAAGTCTAACCAACTACGAGTTTTAACTTAGGCAAGTTCAAATAAATCATAGCAAATAATTTAAATAAGAGCAAGTAGTCAAACACACATATGCAATTGTTTTATTTGTGTCTATATTCGAGTGCCTTAGACTCTAATTTGAGCATATCTCAGTTACGATCTGATACCAATTGTGGGGTCATTGCTCTTGATTAGCATTTAATAACCAAACAACTAGGATTCATTAATGTAAAAAGCGAAAGAGATTAAAATTTTATTTTTGAGCTAACAGAAATTTCGGCATGACATCTCCGTAAGTAAAACATCCCAAAAATTTCCAAACAACATTTATATACTCGAAATAAAGTTATAACATCAATTCACAAACCTACAGCAGCACTAGTCAAAACTAACACATGCGGAGCCTTCAAGGCTCGATCACACAATTATCAATCCAAAACATCGTAAAAGTAACAATACAACAACACATGGCATCCCCTGGAAAATGCATGACTCGATGATATAATACTGGGCACCGCTACCTGACGCTCAACCAGACGCGTCAAATCCTCCTGGATAACCTGTTATGGTATCAAACATAAGCACAACATAAAAAGAAAAGAGGGTGAGGCCTTAGTACGACGAACCAATAAAATTATGACAAATATAACTGACATGAAATAAAATCAAGTAAAATTCAATGCAATGCGTGTAGGTAACAACGAAATAACGGATATCAAACGGTGTCCAAACGAATCTCATCAGCAACAGGAACAGTGGCTACCCTTGCCAGGAATGCAGCAAAGAGACATTAAGACGCCGCTCATCTATGCATGTAGCATTGAGGGTCCAAGAGCGACCCGGTCAGTCCTCATGCAGTCATCAGGAGTGTGTTAATCCTATCACTCACTCCATCGATGAGATTTCAGAAGTGATCTAATCTTATAACTTGCTCCATTGATGAATCAACACCTCAACAACAGATCAATAATGATAACAATCAAAGGAGTCAAGGGTCAAAATGATATACATTAATAGTTAATATGACTAGTCGACAAATATCGCAAATATTCCTTTCAAAATAAACATATTTTTATTTTATTATTTTCTAAGGATAAAAATAGAGACTATTTATCAACTTGGCATATCAACTCAAAATAAATGCGTGGATGCAATCATATTATTCACATAAGCATATAAACATGCCGCAACTCATTACAAAATATTTAATGTCATCCTAACTTATTATAGACGTTGTAATGAAAGAGTTCATTCATACCTTAACAGATACTTAATTTACCTCGTAATGAAAGAGTTCATTCGTACCTCAACAGATACTTAATTTACCATTGAAATATCCCAAGGATTTTCCCGAAGAATTCGATCATGTGGTAAATAATTCATTTCACGTCAACTTCCATGTATTTTTTCAATATTCACCAATTTAGCCTAAAATTTCAAAAATCCATAATTTAGGCTTTAAAATTGTTAAAACTCATCACAAAGTCAAATATATCGATTTATTTAACTTAATAAACCTACATCCCTCAATAATATACAAATTGAAGTTTCGAAAATTCAATCATACTAAATCTGAAATTTTTTATATTTGTTAGGAATTTACAAAATTATCATTTTTTATTTTTAATGCTATAAACACATCTCAATAATGATTTAACATTTCAAAAAGTAAAAAAATTCTCAAATTAATCCAATGAAATTCAAAAAGTTAGTTCAATACATCTAATCAGCTCAATGATTTACCTACAATCAATTATAATTCAATATATATTAATTGTTGGAATTCAAATGAATCAAAATACACAAAATTTGAAACCCTAAAATCTAAAATATACCTCTGAAGTTTCGAATCTTGCCCCAAGCTTCGAATTAGCTTCAAACAACCTAACCCAAGGTTTTCTCTTGATTTTCCGACGAATACGGTCGGCGGTTGGCTAGGGGTCATGACTTGGACTCACGATTTTCTTTGAAAAATAGGTATCAATGGATCGCCCTTGTTAAGAGCTTTTTGAAATCTGGATTGGTTTAAAATTATGGCAACCGAGAGATGAGATATCACCGGTCAAAGGTCGGCAATGATTTTGAAATTTTGTGACCGTGTTTTACCGGGAGAGATAGATGGTTTCTCATTCTTTTTTCATTATTTACAAGTATGTGATATTATTATTATTATTATTATTAT
>NC_133318.1:1412557-1430249 GCF_012295235.1 Primulina huaijiensis | reverse complement strand
AAAATTTAAAAAAAAAAAAAAAAAAAAACTCCAGGTTGCAAATACTGGAAACTGGCTGTTCAACACAAATCGGTTCATTCGCAAGCCTATAAAGATCAGAAACAGTTAAACAACTCCTCGAACTGCTAAATCAGCACAACGTCCCTGCGGAATTAAAGCACGATATCCGCAGATTACGAAAAAGAACGCTATTTATTCGCAATAAATAAAAGTTCCTCACTTGTTATGATAACAAAATATATGCATGGCATTGCACATCTTAGGTGGTAAGGATAGGTGGGAGGTAATCAGACTTTGTACCAAGGACGCGTGCTTTGGTATCAGGGAAGAATTCGGTTCCAGGAAGCTCTGTGATATCTCCTTCACTGGTGATCCCGATGGGGTAGCGGAGCAAGTGACCAGGAAGATCCTTTTCAAGCTCTTCAGACGAGTAGAGACTCCAATACTTGTCAGCTATCTCATTCACTTTCACAGCACATTCCTCGCTTCCTGGATGAAGAAACGTCTCGTCCAGCAATCCCAAATGCTCGTACCATAATGACATACGGAAACCATGGATTTGGCCTCTTGCCGGCTGCCTGTTAGCTAAATGATAGGGTTGGTAGGCTCCCATCGCTATCTCTGAATCCCTAGCACCGTCCATTGATCTTTGGTTGATGTTGGCTGATCCAATTATTATGTACTCGTCATCAACTGCAAGAGAAAAAGATTATCAAAAACCTTCAAGAATCAGTTTATGGAGAGATTCAAACGCCACATGGGAATTCATGCAAACCTATCATCATCTTGGCATGTACGTATATCATAAAACGGCGAGCTTCCTGCGCTTTGAGATAATTTGAATCAGCTTCCGGTTGTTCAGAAGGCTCATATTCGCCACTTTTCTTGACCTCTCTATTACCAAGGCAGAAGAACGTTAGGTAATTTCGAGGGTCCTCCTCAATGCCTTTAGCTTGAAGGGCTTGAATGACGTCTTTATACATCATCTCCATTGTTCTCCTCTGCCAATCTAAGATAGCCTGAACAGATGCACTCTCCGGGATACCTTCAGGCCACATAGGGACGACAACGTATACGGCGAACCTTTCTCCAGCCTCGATCTTACTAACAATCTTCAAAGAAAGTTCCTTAGGAATGAGATGCAGAGCTCCAATATCTTCGACCTTAATATCATGGGAATCCCAGCCGAAACAGCCTCCAAGAAAATACTGATTTTCGATGTAAATAAAATCTTTGGCCCGACGTATGGAATGAATATATGCATCTTGAATGCTCCTGTCAATTATATTATCTTTCCCACTAACGAGACCCGCTTTGGCCGCATCTTCTGGTGTTTCAGGGAATCCAAAGGCCGCCCCACCATCAATAGATCTGAACAATTGAACATTCCACGTCTCACGATCATCGGTGTATGTAGCTGGTGATGGAGGAATAATAACATCCTCCAGATCTCTCAAGTTGAGTAATATATCCTTCCCTCCTTGCTTCTTCCATCTCTGTTCAAAATTAAAGAGAACATCCCACGCAATTGGCCCTTCCAACCGAGAATGAATATCATGCCAAGGCTCCCTTGGTCCACCTTTCGTGATTACAGCTCCAGTGAAATTAGGCTGATGAAAATCATCGTGATGGGCGGTGTCCAGAGTCCTGAAAAGTGTGTGGAAGGGAGTGTCGTATCTCCCATCACAAAGATCAATACCCCCAACAAAACTCACAATTCTCCTCCTCTCCGAATCTCCATTAGGCAAACTACTATCCACCACAACAATCTTCTGATGATGAGTGAACATGGTAGAAATTTGCAAATCTTGAACAAAGCTTCCACCATCATCTGGATTACGAGGGCACAACACACAATGAACTTCCGTCCCTTGGAAGTAATGTTCGGTTTCCTCATCATGAGTAGCCATCAACCCGTCCCTTTTCAGAAGACCGACAGAAGTTCTATCATCCCAAACAAGCATAATAACCTTCAGGCCTTCACTTGCTTTCCTCTTAAGCAGCTCACCCAGAGTCGTATCACCTCCTTCCTTCTGCCTCCTAGAGTCTCGTATCAATGCTATTTCCGTGTAGACTGACCATCCAGTGATGTAAATCAAATGTTTTGCATTGGTAATCGCATCAAAAACATCTTCCCAGCATCTGTGGGGCTCGTAATACTTTCCCCCAGATAGAGGGATCTTTGGAACAAATTGGTCTGGCACATGAGCGTCCTGGTACAAAGAAACCCGACAACCTTTTCTCTGAGCGAAGAAAGTATAAGGAACCCCAGGATACTTGGAGCTTTTAATTCCACGAGCCCAATTACGATCTCGAGTCACATCAAAATACTGCAACTTTACATGGAGCTTAGAACCTTCACTTATAGGATTCTTGTCATCGTCCAATATCTCACACCACCTATCCACTTCTTCTCCTTCCAAAAGCTCAGGAACAGGTACATAAGCTCTTCCAATTAAAGTGGCACCAATGGGATTGTCATCTTTGACAGTGAATATCACATTTGATGCCATATGTGCACAGTAAATATGAAAAGATTCGTACCACCTAGGGTTGCTAGGTTCGTTCTCAAGAATTCTCGTTCTCCCAACTCTAGCTTTTTCTAAATCAATAGTTGTATAAATTTTTTGAGTTCCTTTGCCGATACCAATTGTTTCTTCAAAGCTTTCCTTAAGCTGATAAAAATATTAACCAATGAGAAACATCAACATTCACAAATAATCAACACACCGATCTATACGGTAAAAAGCAACTCAGGAAAAATATAATGAAAATATTAGTATCTTCATTAAATTAGCATTATAACTATTGCAACATCAGTCAGGCCCACAGCTGATATTATTCCAAATTGATTGTCAGATCAGGCAATAGTTCACTATTTGTTAATCATGATATCCAGGCACTTAACTTATATTGATTACACATCTTTGTTCATAAGTACCAGTTGTGTTGCTGAGTTGAGAAAGACCATGTCCCAGTTTATTTCATAAAGAAATTAAGAAAGACAGAGTTTCAGTAAGATAGAGATTCTTCGGGTCATTAAGAATTAACAACCATCCTGTATAAAATAAATTCAGAAATTCAGGTGCTCGAGTTGCAATAACGAAGATGTATGTTCCCTGCCCATATCCATAAAGAGCATTGAGAAGGGGTGCACGCTTCTGCTAGGTGTGACAAAGTGATGCCTTTATAATCTGCAAGCTCTATGAAGTCCTCGAACAATTGCAGTAAGAACAATGATTGCTACGGAAAGACTCGGAAAAAGACAAACAGCAGAACTTTCAATAATACAGTTCAAGGAATACTCTTAAGCAAATCTGACCAACAAAGTATTCGATAAGATCAAACACAGATTGATCGGACAAGTTGAATTGAGCTAAAGCATCATCATTACCTAAGACTTTCTAAACAGGATAGAGATGTGGAATTTCCACCAATGCGAATGCAAATTCCTTTTAGCTGATTGCATAATGAAAAACTGTTTCAGCTAATGAAAAAGAGTTAACCGGTGAAAATGGTAGATCGTCATCTCCACCACAAGCATCGGGCAATAGATCGTCCGAAAAATTCAATTTTGCATCAACCATACAACCATAGAGAACGATTAGAGACCATAGCAAGCTTTGGAGCGACGAGAGCTCAAGAACTTGGCAGTTGTGACAGCTTGACCAATCATGGATATTGAGTTCAAGAAAAGTCAATAAAATTCAAACATAACCATACCACACCCAAGATGATCAAAATTTTATAGATCCTGAGTGCGTCAAATCAAACTAACAAATGCTTCCCAAGATCCAATCTCCATCTCACGAATTCCACTAGCAAATGACGTACAACTAAACTTACATGAATCAAAAGTCAAATCTTTACAAGAACAGAGCCAACCCTCTTGAAAAAAATGTAAAAACAGCGAAATCCAACGAAAAGGTCAAAGCTTTAAAACAAATGAAAAACGATGATTTTATACCTTGCTGAAAATATTACCACCCTTTCCACTTCCCAGACTATCCACTTCATAGATCGTAACATGGAGAGTCCCATGAAGTAATATCTGAGCCATTTTCTTTCACCTGAAACACAAAACAAAGCAGGAAGTCCCTCATCATTTTGCAAGCTCCAAAAGCAAACCATAACATAGAAAACCCGCAAAACCATTTCCTAGACAAAATCAAGAAAATTATAACCTCCAAAAATTACCCTTCAAAAATAAAACTTTGCAGAGTGGGAAATTACTAGAACGGTTTTGTCAGGTCAAGAAACGGAATGCGATCCAATTATTAGCCTGTGCAGACGTGAGAGCGTTGGACAGAACTCCGAGAAAATGTACTGTTTTATGCACAGCAGTATTATTATTATTATTCTTTCACGGCCCCGGATCTCTATGATATTTCCTAATTTGGTATGATTTCCATTAATTAGGGTGTCAATCATGTCGAATGGGTCGGATTTCGGTCAATTCGCGAAAAAAAAATTTCAACCCGAACCCGAACCAACTCGAACACTAACCCGACTCAATCCGTTTAACCCGAATTTTTTTTACTTTTTTTTAAAAAAATTAATGAAAAAAATTCGAAAAAATAAAAAATAATAATATTTTAATTTAAACACATAATAACAAAATTTTCGATTTAAATCTGAAAGTTTAATTGTAGAAAATTAAAAGTATATTTACTAAATCAAATAAATAATTGTTAAAAAAATATACAAAATAAATATTAAATGATGAAAATTTATCTCATATATATACAATAAATTTTGTTCAAACATACAATATATAAAAATATAGGTAATATTTTTCAAAAAAAAAAATTTGGGTCCGAAACCCGTGTAACCCAGCACTAACCCGAACCCGAACCCGAAAAACCCCAACCCGAACCTGATTTTTTTCGTGTTGGGTCGTGTCGTGTTGTATTTTGACACCCCTACCATTAATCTCATTTTCACTAAAAAAAAATCTTGGTTGTGTCGCATTCTAGCAAATTTTCGATAATTTGTAACAAACTTTTTCAAATTAATTTATTTTAATTTTATAATTAATTGCATTTACGGACCAGTAAAATTTATTATATTTCACAAAAAAAAAACTCCTCAAATTATGTGACGAGTAACTCTATTAGACTTGGTTCAATTCATTAAAAATATCATTTTTTTTGTTTATTATGTTATGACAAAATATTGTGTAATATATTCTGATTTGAGCGAAAAATATTATTTTTTACGTCAAAACTATTATTTTTCGCAACATGTGTAGATCGAATCAACCCATCTCAGATTTATAGATAAGTGAGACTGTTACACAAAAAGACTTATTCATTTTATTTTATGAACTATGATAAATTTTTTTGTAAACTTAAATGAATAATTTATATAATTAAAAGTTTTTAAACAAATCGATAAATTGTTATTACGTTAAAAGTTATACGTAGTTTTAGATTTTAATCATTACTGTTTATATATTTTTTTAATATAAAATTTTAATCCATAATTTTAGTTGACAATCATCCCCACTTTAGAGTTTAGAGTCCCCCTCTTTATCACGAATCTTAACTCATAATGATGATGACGACGATGATGATGATAATTAGTAGAGCAAGTCTATTGTGAGACGGTCTCATGAATCTTTATCTGTGAGACGGGTCAATCCTACCGATATTTACAATAAAAAATAATACTCTTAGCATAAAAAGTAATATTTTTTCATGTATGACTCAAATAAGATATTCGTCTCACAAAATACGACATGTGAGACTGTCTCACACAAATTTTTGTCTAATTAATATTAGACAGTTGCATTATTTGTAACTGAATACTTCGTAGAAATTACAAGTACATATTATTATCAAAATAAATATAATTTTTTTTTTTGATGAAATCAAAATAAATATAATTATTAGAGTAAGTGGTGGTTGCTCACCGCTTCTCTAACAATTATGTCACATTGTTAATTGGAAAGTTCATAACTGACAACTATTTTTGGTTCGGGTCACCATTATATTTTTGGTCGGAGAGGGACGGAAGACGATTTCTTGATTTTTGAGTTAGATGAGATGTTTGTTATTATTGAGATTTAATTCAAAACTGATACATAGTCTCAAATTTAATATTAAATGATTCAGACAGAAAATTAACTATGAGCGAAAGAAAATGAATTCATTTGAACATTGGTAGGATGTCGATAACTTGAAAGAAAGACATTTGGGGAGACAAGTGTTAAAAAAAATAAAATAAAATAAACGATAAATTGTTTGAATAAGGGGATTCAATCATAATTCCCCCAATCAAGGTCAATGATTCTTTCTTTTAGCTTCTTTTGTCTCAATCATGTGGTTTTTTTAAAATAATAATAACTTTTCATTGTAAAAATCATCCGGCAAAATAATGTGAAATTAGGAGAAACAATGCAATACCCTTTCAACATATAGAAATGGTCCTGAAGTTTTGGCCTGGACTATGTTATATCGAGAGAGTTTCTTACACAAAAAAATATTATTTCATTTATGAAAAAATATTACTTTTTATATTGAGAGTATTACTTTTTATTATGAATATCGGTAGTCTTGACCCGTCTCACAGATAAAGATTCGTGAGATCGTTTCATAAGAGACTTACTCATTTAAAACATATATAAAATTAATTATATTTTTTAAACATTCAACGTGCAATAGGAAAAAAAATTAAAATATTATACTACGAAATATTTCATTTGTCCTTGTATCTATGACTATTTTACAACAAATTTTATATGTGCACATAACCAATAATACAGTGGGCAATTACCAGACGTGAAATGTGGGGAGGACATGACAGGTAAACGCATACGTGTTCATATCTTCTTCAAGGTTCGGTTTAATCATGGGAGGGAGACTTCAATATTTTTTGTTGTAATGACCTCATCATGCGTTTGGTGTCGGCCACTTGTGTTTTATTGATAATTTTTATTTTAATCATATTTTATGATTTTATTTTGTTATAATTGTATGAATCAATGTGTATAAATAGAATTCTTAATATAATATATTATAGTATCATGAGGTTCATAAGTCATGTGTATCGTGAAATTCATTAGAAGTGTGTTGTATATTCTAATTTTGTATCTGGTTAATTGAGCTGACTAAAATAAGGATAAGTCGCTCTAGCTCGAAACTAGTATATATGATGTTAACGTAAAGTTTAATTGGTATGTGCATGGAGATGTCCACTCATAAATATGTGTGATCATATGACGAGTCACTGAACAATCATCATTCGGACTTTCTAAGTCACTTATCGAGTGAATAACTCAGTGGTTATGGTTGTACATCATTAATTCATTGACCGAGATAACATGGAAGCCCTATTTACTAGCACTACATTTTGATTCGTTTATAGACTCCACAGAGTCATCAGGTGGCAAAGTCGAGTGTAGTTCCGAAATACGTAGTAGTTGATGTATTGGAGTCAGAGATTCACCGCAACTAGGCATGCTTAACGGACCGGTTCGGGCCGGAACCGGTCCGATAAGCCCGGAACCGGATCCGGTATGTGAGAATCGGACCCGAAACCAAACACAATCCATTAATTTGTGTGTTGAACCGGTTCAGTATTTTCTGAACCGGTTCAACCGGTTCCGGATCCGGTTCCAAACCGGTTCCGGGACGTACCCGGAACCGACCCGAAACCGGACCCGGATCCGACAATCGAATTTTAAAAAAAAAAAATGGAAAAAGGCACTTGGGCCAACGGCTGCAAATGCAGCCGTTGGCCCAAGGCTGCACATTTGCAGCAGCCACCATTTCAGTAGCCGTTTTTCAACGGCTACTGAAATGGTTTATTTTTTTTTTTAAATTTGGCCCCCAATTTTGGGGGTCAAATTGCAAATATATATTTATTTTTTAACCCTCAAAATCACCTATAAATACAAGTCATTTTTCATATTTCACATATCAATTTTCTCTCAACTTCTCATTTCTCTACAATCAATATATTTCTTTGCTATCATTTCTCCAAATATATTCAATAATTGTGTTATAATTTTATCTATAATCCATATTATTTTTATTGTTATTTATTTAATATTTCGCAATTTACTCATACAAATATTCGAATTTCAATGGCATCGTCTTCAAACCGTCGTGGTGGTCGTGACGAATACGCTCCCGATTTTGGTGAACATTTTGGCTACATTCCCGACTTTGATGAAGTTGAACCTGGTCACGAGGATGAAGAAGCCATGGAACTCCCCAACAAAGATGTAGGGACGCCATCGTCTACTCGAGCAAGCAACACAATGTCAACGAGCACGACGACAGCCCGTGCAAAGCGAAGCAAAGTTTGGGATCACTTTGATATTGAACAACAAGGTACGAATAACTCTTTTGCCGTTTGTAAAATTTGTAAAACGAGGTATTCTTACAAAACGGGTGGTGGTTCCGGTGGTACCGGTACTTTGAAAAAACATTTAGTTAAGGTACATAAACTTGACCCTGATACGCTACAACCATTTGGTAGGGAACCAATACAACAACAAATTAATCCTTTTAGTGGTAAAGCTTTTACAATTACAAAAGAAATTTCTCGGAAAGCTATCGTAAAGTTTGTTACCAAATGTTGTCAACCTTTTATAATAGCTGAACAAGAAGGTTTTGTTGAATTTACTAGTACTATTCAACCTGGTTTTCATAATATTTCTAGGCACACACTTAAAAAATATTGTTTTGATATTTACAAAGAATATAAAGAAACACTAAAATCGCATCTTTCAAATATTTCTTGTAGAGTTAGTTTGACAACTGATATTTGGACTAATTTAAAATATGAATCATATCTTGTTGTTACATGTCATTGGATTGACGAAACTTGGACTATGCAAAAAAGAATTTTAGCGCTAGATCATTTAGAATCGTCTCACAACGCATACACTATAGCTAGATATGTTTTAAATGTTGTTAAGATTTATGGCATACAAAATAAAATAATGTCGATAACGTTAGATAATGCGAGTGCCAATACTCTTGCAATTAAATATCTTAAAGATTCACTAAAACCAATTTTAGAAGGTAATTTGCTTCATGTTAGATGTGCGTGTCATATTATCAACTTATGTGTTAAATGTGCTTGTGATGAACAAATGTCCACTGTAATAGAAAAATTCAAATTATGTGGGAAATTATTACGTGAAAGAAGATATGGACGTGACTGGAAAGCACTAGTCGAATCAACCGGAATTAAATTTAAAAAATTTCCTCTTCCTATTGAAACTAGATGGAATTCTTTATATCACTTGCTTCATACTTTATTACGTTTTCAAGATTTAGTTACTCCGTATTATAATAATATTACAACACAAGCTTTAATGCTAACAGACGATGATTGGAATATTTTGAGTAAATGTGTTTCTTTGTTAGAAATTTTTAAAGAAGCAACCGAAAAATTTTCTGGCATTAACTACCCTACTTCAACCATGTTTCTACCTTTGCTTTTCAATATGTTTTATAAATTTATTGAATATCGCGATGATTCTATTATGCGTGATTTTGTTGCAAATATGGAAAACAAATTTTTAAAATATTGGGAAACTATCCCAATTGTGCATGGTTTAGCAACATTACTTGATCCTACTCAAAATCAAGGAGGATTAGACGTGTTCTTTGAATATTATGCTAAATTTCTTGGGAAGAATGTTGACGATCAAAAGAAGTCAATCATGCATTCTCTCCAAGAATTGTTTGATTTGTATGCTAGTGAACAATGTGATGAACCGAGTGCGCAGTCGGAGGAGATGCCGACATATAAGAGCAAAAGTGGAGCACTGAACTTCTTTCAAAGTTTGAAACGACAAAAGTTCAAAGGAAAATCGGTGACAACAACCAATTACAATGAGATCCAAATTTATCTAAGTCAATATATTGAGACTACGGATAATTTCGATGTTCTTGATTGGTGGAAAGTAAATTCTAAACTTTATCCAGTGTTATCTGCAATTGCAAGAGATGTCCTACCCATTCAAAGTTCAAGTGTAGCTTCCGAATCAGCATTTTCAGTATGTGGAAGAATCATTGGTGACCAAAGAACTAATTTAAAGCCAGAAACACTTTCCATGCTAACGTGCCTACAAGATTGGTTTGCAGCAGAAAAAAAGAATAGGACCTCTGGCGCGATCGACGAATTCCAAAGCTCAAGTTCCGACGAAGATCCAGAATATTCTAAATATATTTTAATAAATCGTGATGAATTTTAGATTAACAATTGTAAAAGTAAATGTTTAAGTTATTCTGTTAAAATTTTTTTATGTAATCATAATTATTTGCAATCAAAATTCTAAATAAAAAATTCTCAATTAATATGACTAATTTTAATTATATAGTAAAATATATTAAATTAAAGTTCGGAACCGGTTTGAACCGAACCGGAACCGGTTTATTAGAAGCCGAACCGGTCTTGGTTCGGATTGGTTCCAAGTATTTGAACTTGGAACCGGAACCGGTTCTGAACCGGTTCGGATCGGATTGGTTCCAAGTATTTGAACTTGGAACCGGAACCGGTTCTGAACCGGTTCGGACCGGTTCCAAGTTCACCGGACCGAGAACCGGTAGGAACCGGTCCGAAACCGGTCCGGTGGAACCGATAAGCATGTCTAACCGCAACTACGGGTGTGAACATCTTATGTGATCTAATTAACTAAACGTACAAGGAATCTTTAGCTAGAGTATGAGTTGTGCTTCAGAGGAAATGTTTTCTTAGTTGCACACACGATGACACTATAATTACTCAAAAATTTAACATATAGTTATTGAATTCATATGCAAAACTCTATATATCAATTGTTGCAGATTCGATCAGGATATATGAGTTGAAGGGACTATACTGTATGATAACCCTAACGTATTGATTCTTGAAAGAACTATCAGTTATACCTAAAAGATCACGGGACGATGTTACTAGACGTTCTTTTCATTATCCGATGGATAAGATCAGACTTGATTTCTGAAACTTTTGTGATCAAGAGGTTGATGAACAGAATGTGGCTAATTAGGGTAAGCCTATATAAGAGGCATGTGTTGTTTCGAATCACATGAGTTGTAAACTCATGGCTGACTATATCATTGAACCATTGATTGTCATACAAGTATTGAATTATGTGTTCCCGTTGTAATAGTTAAATTCAAAGAGTTGAATTTGATGATTAAGTTTGACGAAGATCAAATATATAGCTTATATAGGAGTTTATAAGTGGATTCCATATTTGGAAGTTAGATTGACTGCTAATTTTATGAAGAAAGTGCAACTGCCTATTTAAAGAAGAGGTTCCAAAATATACAGCCGTAAAAAATGAATCACTGAAAAAAAATTGACCATCTAAATTTTTGTTCTTAATTATAATAACTAGTTTTGTCTCTTATTTATATTGGCGATATTTGATCATCGACGGGGATTATAATGAATACACAATCCTAAATGTTTAATTAATAACATAGAAAATCTAGTCAAATGTTGATTAACCAAGTCAAATGCCCAAATACTATTCTAAAAGGATATAGAATTAACTAATTAATATTTATTTAATTATATAATGTATTATCAAAACTTGAAAACACTACATGAGAATTTTGAAAAGATTGAAACATCCTAGAGTATTCTAGTAGGATCATGATTCAATTATGGAGAGATAATAAATATATGTCATCAATTGATAAAACTTACAAGATAACACAAATCAAGACAATTTAGACTCGATTTTCCCTCTCTTTTTTTTTTTCAAGAATTCGGCCACCACTTTTTGAAGGAACCCCTCGGCCAATCACCACCATCGCTCAGTCGTGCGTAGCCACCGCCTTGCTGTGGTTCTGCCGCCTTCCGGCCAATCATTCTCAACGCAAATTTCATCAAGATTTATATTGCAATCTTGATGAGGAGCATCATATTCAATCGTGGACTTGATTTGGACTATTAAAGACAAATGAAGCCGGTGGATCGTTCGTGGATATTTATAACAAGAGCTATCTCTACCTAAACACCAGAACAATTGGAGCAAAGTGATTAGATCACTCAAGGTAAATCATCTAAACATCATATATATATATATATATAGATTTAGAAATAACACGAAGACCAATAACATTTATATTGTCAAAAATAAAAAATTTTAAACTTTTGTTGTGTCTTAAATGCGAGAAAACAATATATCAACAGTGGTATCATATACATGATTCTCAGTCGTATGATTCGTTGTTGTTTATCTATACTATTATATTTAGAATATGTCACCTATTTTCCAAAATTGTCCTTACACCAACATTTTTTTCTCAATATTGTCATTGCAACTTATTTTCAATACTACCCCTTCAAATTGCATTACAATTATAATTTTACACACACACAACGTGTGTGAATAATTTACTAGTTGTTATAAATTATGTTGGGTAAGTTGTTTTATAACCGAGTTTGAAAATTCCAGAAATCGCAAGCCTTGAATTTTATTTTATATTGATTTATCATCTTTTTATCATGTATCATGTATTATGTATCATTCAATATCTCATCGTACTAGTCAAAACTATAGGTGGGGTTAATTTAGGATTGGGAAAACAAACTTGGTTTATACAAAACTTCATAACTTGGTATTATTTAAAGAAAAAAATACTAATAAAAGGGTAACAATTACTAATCTCAAGAATTTAATTATGAAGTCAAATGTCATTGGATGCGGGAGGCAAAATAAATAAATTAATGAAGATAGAAATTACCGACAGAAGACTGGATTAATAAGTTCGACTTTATTGAATTTAAAGATTGCGTAGCATTGGGGTTCTTTGTATGTTAGTTTATATATTTAATTTTGACGTGCCTGCACTTGGAAAGTTGTGTTTTCTATTTATTAGGGCATCTATATTTTAAAATTATTATTATTATTATTATTATTAGACAAAAACTTGTGTGAGACGGTTTCACGGGTCGTCTTTTGTGAGACGGATCTCTTATTTGGGTCATCCATTGAAAAGTATTACTTTTTATGCTAAAAATATTATTTTTTATTGTAAATATCGGTATGGTTGACCCATCTCACAGATAAAGATTCGTGAGATCGTCTCACAAGAGACCCATCATCATCATCATCATCATCATCATCATCATCATCATCATCATCATCATCATCATCATCATCATCATCATCATCATCATCATCATGATGTACTTTCGATTTCAATTTTCAATTGTCAACGGTTTAAATCATTTTATTTTCAAGGAAATGGTGCCACATATATGATCAGAGGTCATCAAATACAGAGTGGTTCGTTTTTGTTTTTTTTAACCAAAATATGAACCAAACTAAGTTTATCAACATGTACATCTCTTAAATATATATATAAAAAATTCATTTTTGGTTATATAATTTACATTTTTTCAACTTTTAGTCTTATTAATGATGAATTCACATTTTTTAGTTACGTAATTTACATTTTTTTATTTTTGATAATGTTAATGATGAATTGGAATTTAGAGTCATGTAATTTGCATTTTTTTGGGTCTTTTTTTACTGGAGTTCGTCGAGTCTACCGAAAATTTCTTACGTGGCGGAAATGGATTTTGTAAGGAAACTTGCACATGTGTCATGGTATTTTTAGAATATTTTTTGGCAGGAAACTCAACAGACTCCGGTAAAAATAACCGTTAACATGACCAAAAATGAAAACTACATACAAGTTACAAGATTAAAATAAAAATTCACCTTTAACAAGATCAAAAATTAAAAAAAAAAACACGTACGTTATAAGACTAAAAATACAAATTCATAGTTAATAAAATCAATAGAGGAAAAGTACAGATTACATGACCATAAATATAATTTTTAAAAAAAAAACATGTACATCTTTTTAAAAATAGTAAAGAAAATAAATTTAATAATTATAAAAATCTCATTTTTTTAATTTAAAAACTATAATAAGTTAAATTTTTAGCAAAGTCTATCACACAACCTTTGTATATACATAAATTCACGGGTCCACTCGCTTTTGTATTTTTCTAGTATTTTTGGATCACCTTATGTTATAGCGATTGACTTTCATGATTTTAATGGGACCACTAGCTACATTATTTCGTTGTCTTTTGCTGTAAGATGATATATTATTCTGATTTTCTAATCAACAAAGTCTTCTTTTGAGAATATATGAATCTTGTTTAAGAATGCTATAGATTTTTAGAGTAGATGTTTCAGAATGATAAATATTTTTCTGATATCACTTGTTAGGATCGATGAAGTGTTTGGAAAGGGACGAATAAACACTTCAATTTTTTTTTTTTTGCTTCTGAAAAGTGTGCTTTTGAAATATTTTAAGAAGTCAAAAGCCGGTCTCGTTCTTTGAAAGTGCAACAGACTACTTTGAGAAGTGCATAATCAGTCCACAATATTTTAATGAAACTAAAAGCAGTGGAAGAAAGTAGTACCAAGACTTTTTTCTGGAATTTAAAGGACAAAATCCTTCTATGTATCATCTTTTTCTATTTTCAAAAGGTATCATTAGAAGATTTTGATTGGTACACACTTGTACAAATCCACTTCATCAGATCTTACATATGTCTACGGAAACTCTTAGTATTGCAATGCAATCACTTTATGAAATTAAATTCTGGGAAATACCATTTCCTCATATTACAAATGCTTCACACTTTCATGTAATTAAAACAAGGAAAGAGTGGGAATAAAGATAACACAAATGATATTCTGAATCTTATAAGGCTTTCATGCTTGTGCTGTATTTGAAATCTTATAAGGATTTGAAATCTTGACGGTATATTTAATGTCATTAAATGAAGTGTATTATTGTACAGAATGAACACATTAAATAAGGACATCATCTGATAGATAGTACAAATAAAGTCTCTTATTAAAAATTATATGATTTAATGTTAGTCTGACATGTTACCATAAGAAACTAGAAGGATGAATACTGCTTTTGGTTTTGAATTACTGAATTCTAGGTTTGTTGATGTATGATCTTGACTGTCTACTGGATTTTCTTCTTAGTAAGTGTTCTGGTTTTTTCACCATAAAATCAGCAAAACTATAAGATTGTAGTTTTTCTTATACAGTACATTACCAAAACTATGGTTTTGGTTTTTCTCAATCAGTATATCACTAAACTAAGATTTTCGTTTTCCTTACATCACCAAAATTAATATTTCCTTAACGAATTTTAGTATATTTTATCCCAACCTTTAATAAAGTTGATAAATCAAACTTTTATATGCCACAATATTATAATCTTTTTTGTACACATAATCATATATTTCGAAGATTAAATTGGTATGGTTTTTTTTTTAATTGATAACTCTGTAAAATAGAAATATGTTAGTTGTTGATATGCAGACGTATTACTACATTTGAGATAATTAATATGAACCAAAATTTTGTAATAGAAGGAAATTATCTAAAGGGCAAGATTGTCAATAATAAATTAAATATATAAAATGAAGTGTTATTGACATTTTTTGAAGTGTAAATAATATTCTTCTTTCTAATATTATGTTATTATTTTAAATGTGATATTATAATATAACATTGTAATAAAATAATTTCTGGATTTATGAGACCGAGGATAAATTTTGAAGGAAAATTACCAAAAAAAAAATACTTGGTATATATATATTTGTGTCTTTGGAAAATAAAAACAATTCTCGTATACATATAATTGAGGAGAATAACTTTTTTGGTCCCATGATTTGCACATTTTTTATTTTGGTAATGTATCAGTCAATTCACAGTCTTAATATACTAACTTGTATTTTTAAAATTTTAGTCATTTTTCACCTGAATGCTGACATGATACCGAAAAATGATATCATAATGTCAGATATTACTAATGTGTCTGACGTCACATCAGAACTCCGATAAAAAAATAACTAACATAATATCGAAAAACGATGACACTACTCAAGATATTACTATTGTGTCTGATACCGCATCAGTATTCCGATAAAAAAAAAAACTAAACTTGAAAAAAATTACCAAGTTAATAAACTAAAATCATAAATTATTTAATAACTTAACAAAAAACAAACTAGGTACCAAAAATGCTATTCTATCCATGTAACTGTATTGCCTCATTTTTTAACAATTTCTTTTTGGTGTGATGGGACTTTATTTTTTTTTAATTTTTTTTGTCAGATGAAATGTGATGGGACTTGAAGTAATTAATTTCACATGCAATTTGTTAAACCATGTACATTGGGCATTCACAACAAAGCAACATATATATCCAAAGGTACAATTACACTTTAGCAGCAAGTTAATTAAATTTGTCCCAATAAAACATTGGTGATTCTGATAGTGAAATATTGGATGATTATTAATATAGCATTCAATTGAACCAACAGTAGGGGTGGGCACGGGTCGGGTTGTTCGGGTTTCGGGTAGTTCGTGTCGGGTACCCGATTTTTTCTGGTAGCATTTTCATTACCCGAACCCGACCCGATTCTGGACACTACCCGCTTTTTCGGGTACCCGATAAAGTCGGGTTCGGGTAGGGGTCGGGTTCGGGTTTTTTTTTTTGGATGAAATAACATTTTATCATTTTGTGTCTACTAAATAATATATGACGAGAAAATAAGCTTATCAAAATAATATTGTCTCGTGAATGTCTACAAAAGTTAAACACAAAAAATATTTATCTCAAAACATAGAATGAGTATTATAATTAACAAATCTTTAAATCGAGCATAAACTATTTAGATGTATATATAAGAAATTAACAAATCTAATCTTGAAAATTCAACTTAGATCTTCACCAAAAAAATCAGAATCAACTTCTTGTTTGACTTTCAAAATATCTTCTGGATATTTCATCACCTACATAAAAAGATGTAAGTTTATTAACAAAAAAATGATCATAAAACAAAAAATAAAGTGTACCAATAATTCATGTTTTTCATCAATGCAGGAAACAAACCTGAGAAAAACAAAATGCAAGAAAATAATCAATGCAAGAAACAAACCTGAAAAAAATAAAATGCAATAAAATGGGTCAATGAGCTACCGGTCCAAATTATAAGCCCTTTTTTTTTAAAAAAATCGGGTACCCGATCGGGTTATACGGGTACCAACAATTTATCCGAACCCGATCAGTACCCGAACCCGACTAATTATCCTATTTTATCCGAAAATTGCACCCGATCGGGTTCGGGTCGGGTAAAACCCGAAAAACCCGATCCGATTGCCCACCCCTAGCCAACAGGACCACCACGTTTTATGAACACTTCGGCTGCTAAAAGCGTACAAATTCACACACAAGCTTCAGATAACTGTACTAAAATTACTGCAGAGTGCAAAATATTCTGAAATTTGACACAGCAAAAAATTTAGTGAGGACGATTCCATATTTCCATATTGGCAAGCCAAGTGTGATATGTACTTTTTTTCTTCTTCCTATTTCTAATATTATGATGAGAATGATTTTATTAAAAAAAATTATTAAAGAAGCTTCAAAAGAACTCAAAAAAATAACTCGTGAGTGTTGATGAGAAACTGCACACATTATGATTATGTTAGAGTCATGTAGATACCACATATTTGTAGATCACGTCAGCACGACGTCGAAAAATGACTTAAATTGCAAATATAACAAAGGTGGCAGACCAATATTGAAATTTGACAACACATTATAACCAAAACGATAAACAGACAAATATTCACAAATAATATTACAGTTTCCAAAATATA
>NC_133318.1:1346257-1412014 GCF_012295235.1 Primulina huaijiensis | reverse complement strand
AAAATTGAACAAGTTGGTAGAACAGTAAATCATTTTTCTTAACTGATATTATAAATCGTCAAAGTTTGGTCTTAGTCCAATACATTCGGTTTTAATTTTCGTTTTTAAACATTTTTGGCTCGTCAAAAAAAAAAACGAATACCACTTTAATTACCATACTAAAATCTAAATTTGACAACGTACTAGACCAAAAAAATATCGGGATGAAATCGAAATCATGTAAATATTGATGATCGAACAATTGAGAATCCAATGATTCAGCTGGATTGGTAGATCCCAATTATATCTCCTACAATTAATCTTACTAGTTCTGGACTGTGTATGCACATGTCTGAATCGCGAGTCCTAAATCAATTGTTCCATTATTGAGTTAAGTGATTGGTTGTCGTGTATGTGTGCGCGAGATTTGGAAGAAGAATATTAATGTCATATATTCTACCTAGAATTTTAAATTCTAAAATCTTTTAATATTTTAAATTAATCTACCCGAGCTAATATCAAATTTATCCAAAATTATACAAAAATTCACATATAAATTTTTTAAAAAAAATCTAGGACCACCTGGGCTAAAGTCCGGGTGGCAAGGTATGTGGCTCCGCCACTGTATATATACTCCTATCCATCGTTTTAACAATGAAATTTTTAGAAATTTTATACTATCCGCTCATTTTATTTTTGTTTAAAGATATTTTTTTTGTTTACTTATGCATTGTTTGATCCATGATATGAGATCCGTAGAATGTGAATATGTAGTATTAATGATTAAAAAAAAATTGATGGACATATGTAATTTACATAATGCGATTAATTATATGGTATTTGGTGTGCAAACTGAGTGAGTCGAACAATCAATTATAGTTGGTCTTGTCTTGGAAATTAGCTATGTGATATTTAATATAGGTGAATGTCAACTACGGGTGATATATTCTATCGTATCGTATCGAAAATTTTATATATATATATATCGTACCGAAAATTAAGGTATAAAAAAATTTTATATCGATACCGTACCGAAATTTTTGATAATCCTTATACCGAAAAATACGATACATATAACTAGCTTATCGATTGTACCGAAATTGTACGGTATACCGAGAATTCGGTATGATATCAGTATATACCGTTTTATACCGAAAAATGAATCTTATATTTTTAAAATCTTATAAATTTATTGTTTAAAATATTATATATTGTTTTCATATTTCAATATATATCAAAATTTTCAAATTCATACCATCATCGTACCAAAAAATTAGATATCTTTACCGTATTATACTGAAATCTTTGGTATAATGAAAATTCGGTAAATTTTGTATTTTTTCAGTACGATGATCTCGATATACCGAAAATGTGGTACCACCGTATCAACTATCTTATGTTAATGTATTTTTTCCTAAAGAGTTGTGGCATGAATATGATAGATAACACAAGTCCATCTTTGCATTTTTGGCAAAGATTGCGACAATGTAATTATAAGTTTTTAATGGTGGTAGACGTAACAATATCTACTAATATCCATGCAATCATTAATCAAGGCATCATTGAGCCGATGGTTGCTTTTAAATTGTAAGAGTGAATTTTTTTTTTAAAATAAATATTTTTTAATTTTAAAATCAAAATCAAAATAGAAATCAATTTTTGTAGTTCGAATTTTGTTCCTATAAATGAGAAACTGAAAACCGAATCGAATTCAAAATTGTAGCGAGAAATATAAAATGGATAACTGTAATATTAGTGTCGAATATTTTTTTTTTTTTAGTTTTCTATACTGGCAAAATTGAATTTTGGTGTATTATTTTTGTTATTTAATAAATAATCTAACACACAACATTCTACAATAAAATAAATAATCTAACATACAACATTTTNATATTTATATAAAACTTTTCATAGCATGCAAATCGATTATATGAATCGTGTGTTGTATACTACACAATTAAAATGTGTTGAAAGTCAGAGGTTATCGACAATATGTTGTGCACTTCGCGGAAAAGGACATAGACAACACACAGTACACGCTGTGAAAAATAACTTCGACAACGCGCATTGCACGACGAGTAAATTAACATCGAAAGCATGTAATGCATGACATAGAAAAGAAATTGACAGCACGCTGAAAAAATCATTGACATTTATCGTGGATAATATGTATGAGTCAAATGTAACAAAAACTTCAACTAACTAAACAGATAAATGAAAATGAAAAACTAAACAAAAAATTTCAATTTCATAGAAAACGGAAAAATTAGATTTTTACTACAAATTGAGTGCAAGTTTAAGTTTAATCCACAGATAAAGTTAAAAAAAGTCATAATTTTTCATGATACCAACGAAGAGGCTCTGAACACCAAAATAAGATACAAAATCTCCAAAAACTTGAGTATTAGGTTCCCCATTTTTTCTTGTAACTTTCAATCCAAACTTGTGATCTTGTAATTTTTGTATTAGTGGGACTTGTCTTTTTCTTAAATATAGAAATGTATTAAAAAAATAATTTGAAACAAAATTCAAAAGAAGTATATATCATTTCTAATAACGTAAGTTGGACTAAAATAAAGGAAAACACATAATTAGCTTCCAAAAATTTTCAAACAATTATAATCAATGAGATTTAAAAGACAACTATAGGTTCACAAAATTTCATACTTAGGACTGTAATTGGTGAAAAGTAGAGTTGCAGTATAATGTTATCTAAAGACAACTTCACATCTAATCATTCACTTCTTCGTCTATGACATTCCCTTCATCTAATGCATATGTCACAAATTACTTTATCATGCAACCAAGAAAAGAAGTTAATTCATTGAATTATCTCCAATCGGTTATCCTAACTCATTAGGTCTATATTTTTACACTTGTCTTGGCAACTAACCATTTTCAACTTTGATACACCTCGTTCCTTTTTCTTATCAGATAGAAGTTGAAGCATAGCCCAAAAGAACGTAAGACATTTCTTGGCACCTTAATTTTGACACTTACAATTTTTAAAGAGTTTTTCAATCCAAACATGAAACATCAATGTTTTTTTTTTGAAAAACAATATAACAACATTTTTAAAAGAAGATTTTTTCTATTTTCTCGGACTTATAAGCAACATGTATCAAAACCTTCTAAATGTATTCTATACTTGAAAATGTTGGGTTTGGCCCAACTCTTACCCAAGCCCAAAAACCCAAAGCCCATTCCCATAAGCATTGGCCTACTAGGTTTTGTCTTATAAGTTTATTACCCATTATTCCCTTCAGTAGCCATACGAGAGAGATTGAAAAAAAGGCAGAGGCAGTAGCGTGAAACATTGAGCGCCGTACTCCTCATTCTTCTTCTAAGTGTAGTGTTCTTTGCTTGGTGCATGTGAGCTCTTCTCTTCTCCTTTTCCTCTCTATTTCTCAAGTGATATACGAGAGTGTGTGTGAGATCGGAAACTGCCCTCGGTTCTTTGTGCTATCTCGATTAGTGTCTTTTCAGCCTTGTTTGAGTGTGCCTACTGTGTGTAGTGAGCTGTGTGCTTAGGGGCTATTTGCTTAGGGTTGAGTTGGTTATCAGTAACCAGGGTTTTGATCGAGAAACCTCTGTGGTCTTCGCCTTGGTTTACTGTGTATTTGGAGAGGTCAAAATCAATTTGTCTGAGCCCCGTTTTTATCCTAACATATCATATTGTATTGTTTCTTGTTGTGTTGAAAGTTGCAGGTTTGTCATCCAGTGATAGAAGGTACGACATCACCAATGGGCACCCAACAGTGGTATCAGAGCCTTATCGGCCGTGTCTTCATTTTTTGGTTCATTGGAATCTGAAATCCTTACTTAATGTTTCGCTCTGGTAAATTGGCTGGAACCTCTTTTTACTGTTTTCGTAGCGTAACCGCTTGCCGCGGATTTATGTGCTGGGATTTGTTGCTGGTAGAATGCAAGGTTTTATATGCTTGTTGTTTACTGTTGTGTTTTCATTTCCGTGGCTAAAAGTTACTTCCGCTGTGTTCGTTTTGATCTTGTGTGATTGAAATTTTTTCTGTGTGAAAAATTTGCTTTTTTTTTTTGTTAATCGTTGTGTTTTTTGCAAATGGCTATGACTGGATATAATCTCGAACCTTTTAATGGAAAAACAGATTTTTCAATATGACAACAGAAAATGAAAGGTATTTTGGTACAACAAAGAGTTTTCAAAGCGATAGACTTGTCATATTCTGCTGCTGAAACTCTTGAAAAAAGGGCTGAAATGGATGAGTTTGCCTATTTGTCTATAATTCTTAACTTGTCTGACTCTGTTTTAAGAAAAGTTGATAAACTGAAATCGGCTAAGGAACTTTGGGAAAAATTAGAAGAACTTTACACTGAAACTTCGTTGCCCAGTAAATTGTTTTTGCTTGAGAAATTTTTCCAATTCAAACTCGATTTAAACAAGGACATCAATGAAAACCTTGATGTGTTTACCAAATTAGTTCAAGATATTAAGCAAACATGAGATAAGATTATTGATGATTACACCCCTATTGTTCTTCTAAATGACATACCTGATTCTTACAGTGATGTTAAATCTGCTATTAAGTATGATACAGATCAGGTAAGTTTAGAAACTGTCGTGAACGGCCTGAAAAGCAAAGAGATAGATTTAAAAACCAATACGGGTGGTAATAATTCTGGTGAGGTCATGTTTGTTAGAGGAAGGTCTAAAAACAGATTTCAGAAGCAAAAACCTTCAAACAACCACAACCAATCTTCTGTTAAAAATAGAGGTAAGAGTAAGGCGAGATCCAAGTCGAGACCCAAGAATAGAAAATGCTATAATTGTGGTGAAACTGGCCATTATATTAGAGAGTGTTCTATGCCCAAGCAAAACAAAAACCAAGATTTCAAAAATCAGCATGATTATGGTGAATTCTGTGCATTCAAGTTCTTTGTGTGAAAATGAATGGCTAGTTGATTCTGCGTGCACCTTCCACATGTCCCCATTTAAAAATCTATTTTTTAATTATAAAGAAGTGAAGCATGGGTCTGTTTTTATGGCAAATGAAAAATTGTGTCAAGTTGTTGGTCTTGGTGATGTATCGCTGAAATTTGATTCTGGTTATGAGTTAACTTTGAAAAATGTGAGGCATGTTCCCGATTTATGTCATAATTTGATTTCTTGTGCTGCATTAAAAGATGATGGCTTACAGGGTAGGTGGGGAATTGGGGTTATGAAAATTATAAAAGGGTCTTTAGTGGTTTTCAAAGCTGCCAAAAGAAGAAACTTGTATGTTTGTCATGCTGAATGTGAATCTTGTGTGCAAAATTCTGTGAATGTTGTCTTAAGTGACAAAACTGATTTGTGGCACAAAAGATTAGGTCACATGAGTTCTAAAGGTCTTGAAATTTTGCACAAAGATGGTTATTTTGGTAGTGATAAATTGTCTTGTTTGCCATTTTGTGACTCTTTTGTTTTTAGTAAACAGTCCAGAGTTAAGTTTCCAAATTCCCCTATTCCCAAACACTCTGTCACTTCTGAAATACTTGAGTATTTGCATGCTGATGTGTGGGGTCCTGCTAGTGTGCCAACGCATGGTGGAAATCAGTATTTTTTATCTGTTATTTATGATTTTTCAAGAAAAATTTGGGTGTTTTTAATGAAAAACAAATCTAATGTGTTTGAGAAGTTTAAAAATTGAAAAAACTTGATTGAAAATCAAACATGTAAGAAAATTAAAATTCTAAGAACTGATAATGGTCTTGAATTTTGTAATCGATTGTTTGACAATTTATGTGTTGAATCTAGTATTTAAAGACATAGGACAGTCCCTTATATGCCTCAGCAAAATGGCGTCGCTGAACTTATGAATAGAACTTTATTTGAAATGCTAAGGTGCATGCTTGCAAGTTCTGGTCTTTCAAAAAAGTTCTGGGGTGAATCTGTTTGCACTGCTGCTTATTTGATAAATAGGTCTCCTTCTGTGCCTTTGAATGGTAAGTGTCCAGAATCTGTGTGGTCTGGTACGCAAATTAATTTTTCAAACTTGAAAGTTTTTCGTTGTTCTATTTTTGTACATCAGAAAAATGACAAACTTGAACCTAGGTCTGTGAAATGTGTTTTTCTTGGCTATGCTGATGGGGTTAAGGGTTATAGATTGTGGTTAAGGGACCAACCTGGTTTTAAAGTGTTAATCAGTAGGGATGTTGTTTTCAATGAGTTTGAATTTCCCTGTTTATCTGTTCCTTTACCTATTCCTGAACCTGCCACTGCTCCAAAGAAGGTGGAGCATTTACTTGGTCCAAGTCATGATTATGAAAATGTGCAAAATGTTCCTGATATGAACGATTTACCTGAAAATCTGTCTGAAACTGTTTTTGATAATCAAGTTGATGCTGATGTGCATGAAGAAATTGCTGAAAATATGCCTGAAACTGATCTTAGTGATTTGAATGATTATCAATTGGCTAGAGATAGATCTAAAAGAAATATTAGGCAGCCACAACGTTTTGATCATTTTCATATGACTTCTCATGCATTTAGTGTGTTTGAGTCAATTGATAATGTTGAACCTAAGTCATATGAAGAATTTTAAAATCTGAAAACTCTGTGCAATGGTTAAATGCGATGAATGAAGAAATTAATTCGCTGCATGTCAATAACACTTAGATTCTTGTACCTAAACCTGAAAATTGCTCTATTGGGGACTGTAAGTGGTTATTCAAGGTCAAGAATGAATGTGAATTTGTTAAATTTAAAGCTAGGTTAGTGGCTAAGGGCTTTACTCAAAAGGAAGGGATAGATTATACCGAAATATTTGCTCATATTGTAAAGTTTACTACTGTGAGAATTATGCTTGCCCTTGTTGCTAAGTTTGATTGGGAGTTGAAACAATTAGATGTTAAAACTGCTTTTTTACATGGTGAACTTGATGAAAAAAATTTTACGAGACAACCTGATGGTTTTGTTGATTCTAAGTATCCTAATCATGTTTGTTTTCTGAAGAAATCTTTGTATGGATTGAAGCAATCTCCTAGGCAATGGAACAAAAATTTCGATGAATGCATGCTCTCTATGGATTTTACTAGAAGTAATTATGATCATTGCTTGAATTTCAAATACAATGCTAAAGTTCCCGTTTTCTTGCTTATCTATGTGGATGATATGCTATTGATTAGTTCTTGTATGAAAACTATTGATCATGTCAAAAATTGCTTGAGTGCTAAATTTGATATGAAATTCCTAGGAGAGGCTAAACGTATTCTTGGCATGAACATTTATAGAGATAGAAAACGTTCTGTCATTTTTTTGAATCGAGATACTTATGTTAAGAAAGTTTTGAGTAAATTTTCTATATCGAATGCAAAACCAGTCAATGTACCTTTAGCTGGTCATTTTGTTTTAAGTAAAGAGCAATCCCCTAAAACTGATTTTGATGTTAAAAACATGAAGAATGTGCCATATTCAAATGCTATATGTTCTGTCATGTATTTAATGGTTAGCACGAGGCCTGATATTGCATATTCTGTGAGTTGTTTGAGTCGGTATATGTCTAATTCTGGTGTTTACCATTGGCAAGCTGTCAAATGGCTTTTTAGATATCTGAATGGTTCTGTGAAGCATGGTTTAAAAATTTTCAAAATCTGATGTTGGTGTTAAATTGGTTGGATATGTGGATTCTAACTATGCAAATGATAGGGACAATAGAAAATCAACAACTTCTTATGTATTTACATTGTGTGGCGCTTGTATTAGCTGGAAATCTCAGTTACAACACATTGTTGCTCTTTCAACCACTGAATCTGAGTATGTTGCTATCACTGAAGCTTTAAAAGAAGCTATTTGGTTGAAAGGTCTTATTTCTGAAATTGGTTTTCTCGAAGGTGAAGTAGTATTTTCTGATAGTCAGTCTGATATACAACTGTGTAAGAATCCTGTTTTTCATGATATAACTAAACATATTGATGTTAGATTCCACTACATTCGTGATGTAGTTGCTAAAGGCATAGTCTATCTTGAAAAAATTCCTTCTCAATTTAATCCTGATGATATGGGAACTAAGTGTTTGTCTGTTGAAAAATTTAGGTCATGTTTAAAAATTTTAAAATTTGATACTTCTAACTGATGTGTTCGATTTATGTTCTTTTATGTAGCTTATTTGGTGTTTGCTATAAATTGATACTTGTACTAACTTTGTGTTTTCAGCAAGTGAGGCAATGACGATGAATGTAGGTGACTCTCATGTCCAGTGAACCGGCGTTGGGCCGAAAGGTGGAGAAATGTTAGATTTGGCCCAACTCTTACCCAAGCCCAAAAACCCAAAGCCCATTCCCATAAGCCTTGGCCTACTAGGTTTTGTCTTATAAGTTTATTACCCATTATTCTCTTTAGTAGCCATACGAGAGAGATTGAAAAAAAGGCAGAGGCAGTAGCGTGAAACATTGAGCGCCGTACTCCTCATTCTTCTTCTAAGTGTAGTGTTGTTTGCTTGGTGCATGTGAGCTCTTCTCTTCATCTTCTCTTCTCCTTTTCCTCTCTATTTCTCAAGTGATATACGAGAGTGTGTGTGAGATTAGAAACTGCCCTCGGTTCTTTGTGCTATCTCGATCAGTGTCTTTTCAGCCTTGTTTGAGTGTGCCTACTGTGTGTGGTGAGCTGTGTGCTTAGTGGCTATTTGCTTAGGGTTGAGTTGGTTATCAGTAACCGGGGTTTTGATCGGGAAACCTTTGTGGTCTTCGCCTTGGTTTAATGTGTATTTGGAGAGGCCAAAATCAGTTTGTCTGAGCTCCGTTTTTATCCTAACATATCATATTGTATTGTTTCTTGTTGTGTTGAAAGTTGTAGGTTTGTCATCCAGTGATAGAAGGTACGGCATCACCGATGGGCATCCAACAGAAAGTACTTGCTCCCCATAAACAAGTTATTTGAAAATTATTGGAACGTTGCATTTAATGGTCAATATAGTCACAACAGGAAAAAAACGTAAGCAGAAGTTAGAGACAATAATGTAAATAATAAGTTCAAGAGGACACTTTTTAATTTAGCCTCAGAATTGTTTGATCTATTTAGAAGATATTTTACCTCATGAACAACAAATACATTGCACGAAGACACCTCTTCCAAGTATTTCTTTTGAGTTCTACAAATACAGATCATCATAAATGTGATACTCTTGTCCCACATCTTAAAAATTAAAGATTTAAAATGAGTTTATAATGGCTTACAATGAACTTCTATAGCAACTTGGGTTAATCATTTTCGTAAAGCGATGACGAATAAGAAGTGGTTGTTATAGGGGCCCATTGTGCAGTCACGCAGGCGCGGGTCCGAGCTCGGGGCATGACAAGAAAAGCTTTTTTCTTTTGTAGCAATATAATATAATGTTCTTAAAAGCACAAAAACATTAATTTAAACTTCTTGTATGTAGGAAAAAGACAGAAAGATGCTCTATACAAATTACCTCAGAAAGGAATACAGGAAAAGATAAGCCTAAAATATGCAAGGACATACAATCAAACTAATCTATACTATTATATTAAGTATGAGGACATGATAATAACTACCTAGAGAGGACACCAATTTTTTTTCCAATTTTACCCTTATATGATATTAATATTACACTTTTGTTTTTGTTTTTTTTTGTTTTAATTTCAACTCACACTTTTTTTTTATTTCAACAATTCAAATATCAATTTAGTCCCTCCATAATTTATCAAATTTCAATTTAGTCCATCGATAATAATAAAAAATATTATACACACACGCATTGCGTGTGCATAATAACTAGTATAAATAATATTTAAGTATTGTTTTCCACCATAGAGTAGATTCAGACACAAGATGCAGCAAAATACTCATCGGGACTTAAAGATAATGCATTATCCCTAAAACGTTCAAACCCACAAACTGCTCTACAGTTGGACAAGGCACTCACATAGTCACATCCACTCAGCTCTCATTTTGAGTTGTAGCACAAGTTTTTCTCGACGAAAGAGTAAACTTTTCCCATCATGTTTCCGATAAAGCTTTTAAACCATCAAACAATCCTTGCAAATTTCTTTTGAATGAGTACTTTATAGAACTAACAAACAAACATATTCAAGAATCAAGCATTTAGTTTTTAAAAAATATATGAAAAGTGGAAAGAAAAACAACACAACTAACTTGGCAATATTTCAAAACTCCGGAATATGGGCTTAACTCAGTGTTTCCAAATGTGTACATATAATCAGTGAATCTAAACCCAAAACCTAAGTTGTCCCAATCAGTGTGGATGATTCTACTGCTAAGTTGATGTAAAAATTAAACAACAAAACAAAACCCAATCACAGAAAAGCAAAATGCGACCTAATTGATCACATATCATACCTAGCAAGCGAAGCAACTTGAAGAGTATTAACAGTGTTGTTATGAAATTTACTGAAAGAAGAAAAATGTGATTCCTTCTATAACCGCACAAACATTCATCAACGCTTCCAAAAAATTCATACAGGAAAAATAACGAATCATGAAACCCACAAACGCATAGGAGAAATAAAAACAAGAGGGAAATGGGATTTTATAGACGATTTGCGATGGATTTTTACTAATACCGTTGCTATAAGTGACAAAATTTTAAAAATCGTCCCTCATAGGGACACTTTAAAGAAATACATTGCAAATTTTTAGCTAAAATTTCAGATTTTAAATTTTAAATTTTAAATTTGCGATGGAACCAAAAATTAAATTTCATCATTGATTAGCGATGAAATTATATCTGAACAGTCGCAAACTCTATAATTCTCTCAATCTCCTGTACTCGTGGCTATTTATATAGAAAAGTTGCTAAATTTTGTGACGATTTTTGCGGTTCCGTTGCTATTTGTTAGAGAAGAAAAGGCCCATAACAATAAAGTCAAAAGCCCACAGATATAAAAGAGTCACAGACCCATGACAAGAAGAAAGCCCAATCCATTTGTATAGAACCATCTAGATAGAAATGCCGTTGAGTTTGTTTCAACAAACTCTTGTTTTCTCTACACCTGAGTAGTTATCCCCTTATGCTTAGATCAGTATAAATAATTGTATTTTGGGTTTAAGAAATATGAAATGAATATGATTTGATTTCATCACCTTCTATTTTTCTTACTTGGTATCAGAGCCATAAATGGCTGATGCCGCCGGATCCACTGCTGAGACCTCAGGCTCTATTACTGCCCCAATCATCAATCCCACCTTCCTTCTCGTTAATCCTTCAAATCAGATTACATCTGTAAAACTTAACGATGACAACTATCTTCTTTGGCATTTACAAGTGCTCGCTGGAATCAAGGGTTTGGGTCTTGAGTTCTTCATCCTTGAAAATCCTCCAATCCCTTCTTGTTTTATTTCTGAGAATGGTGCACAAGAAATAATTAATCCAAACTATGTCACCTGGTGCCGGCAAGATCAGCTGCTGTTTTCTTTTCTCCTTGCATCCATGTCAGAAAGCATCCAGAGCCAAATCATCGGGTGTGAGTCGGCTACTCAACTTTGGACTCGCACATCTCGTCTTTTTGCTTCCCGGTCGAAAGCACGTGTAATGCAATATAAGTTGCAGCTTCAAACCCAGAAAAAGAGGGCTCTAACCATGAAGGATTATCTATCCAAAATGAAAAACTACATGGACCTGCTTGCAGCGTGCGGCCACCCGGTTACAGGGGAAGACCAAATCCTATATCTTCTTGGCGGTGTAGGTCTTGAATATGACTCGGTGGTTGTTCATGTTACTTCCCGTGTAGACACACTAAGTTTTTCTGAGGTTGGTGCTCTTCTCCTCTCACATGAAGGCCGGCTGGAAGCCTTCAATTCTCCTAATTAGATAGCAACACCCATGGTTAATGCAACCACCGCAGCACCGCAACATAAGAATCTACATCAAAACTCCTATCAAACATCTAGATTTCCCTCCGACGGACGTGACCGTGGCCGTGGCAGATACTCTCGAGGAGGTGGTCGAAAAACCTGGCAACAACATCACAATCGACCAATGTGCCAAATTTGTGGTATTCATGGTCATGTTGCGAAGATCTGCTTCTATCGTTTTGATGAAGCATATATTCCGAAGAATCAACAACCTTTCCAACATCCTAATCAAAGATCAGCCCCTATCCTCCAGCTACACTGCATACAACCACTAGTACATCATCTACTGGAGAGGATTGGTGGTTCCCTGATTCTGGGGCGTCTCATCATGTTACTAGCGATCTCAGTAATCTTAGTCTTGGCTCCGAATACTCTGGAAGTGGTAAGGTTCACTTGGGCGATGGTGCAGGTCTGTCTATCTCAAACATTGGTCATTCTAAATTTCGTTCTAGTTCTTCATCACAAACATTTGTTTTGAATAACTTACTACGGGTTCCCCAAATCACCAAAAATCTGCTTAGCGTGAGTAAATTTGCGAAAGATAATAATGTTTTCTTTGAGTTTCATCCCAGTCTTTGTCTTGTGAAGGATAATAATGTTTACTGAAGTCACTCTTCTCAGAGGAACCCTACATGACGGGCTATATCGATTCAATCTTGGCATGCCTGTCTTTGCTTCAACTCTTTCAGCTACTTGTCTCAGTTCATCTAGTTTCCCAGAAAGCACTTATGCTAGATCATATTCTCCAGTCAAGTCACATACAACCTCCTCTCAAGTGCTAAATCAATGGCAATCTAGATTAGGACATCCTTCTCTTGCAATCGTCAAAAATGTTTTATTGAGATGTAATGTTCGTATTCCTTGCAATGAAAATATAGACTTTTGCTCTGCTTGTGAACTTGGTAAAAGCCATATACTCCCATTTTCCTTATCCCAAACAGTTTACTCAGAATTGCTTGAACTTATATATGTAGATGTATGGGTCCTGCTCATACACCATCTCGAAATGGATATAAGTACTATGTTAGTTTTGTCGACGCTTTTAGTCGCTATACATGGATTTATTTTCTTAAACTCAAATCTGAAGTTCAATCGATATTTTTACGTTTCAAACGCCAAGTAGAACTTCAACTTAATAAATCCATTAAAATCATTCAGTCCGATTCTGGTGGGGAAATCCGTAAATTAATCCATTTTCTCCATGCTCATGGGATACTTCATCGTTTTTCATGCCCATACACCTCTCAACAAAATGACGTCGTTGAACGCAAACACAGGCATATAGTTGAAACAGGTCTTTCCTTGTTGGCTCCTGCATCTATGCCTCTTCATTTTTGGGAGGATGCTTTCTCTATAGCTGTGTTTCTTATCAATCGTCTCCCTTCCTCAAACCACCAACATGCCATTCCCCTCACAAAACTATTCAACAAACCACCTAACTTTCTATCCTTAAAAATCTTTTGTTGTCAATGTTTTCCATGTCTCCGCCCCTACAATAATCACAAACTTGAGTATCGATCAACTCCTTGCACCTTTCTCGGCTATAGTGATATCCACAAGGGCTATAAGTGTCTTAGCTCCAATGATAAATTATACATCTCTCGCCATGTGAAATTTGATGAGGCTCATTTTCCTTATCTACAGCAGCCCATAACACCTTGCTGTCCCTCCACAAACACTGCACCTTCAGTCCCCACTCCACTTTACCTCCCACATGTCCCAATACATTCTTCAACCGATATGCGGTTCAGATCATCTGCTGCTCCTTCATCCTTAGCTTCCCCCTCCTCCCCTTTGTCTGTAAATTCATCTCCTAATGTTCTTCTTTCATCCTCAACCTCTCTTTCTCCTCATGTTGAATCTCATACTACACCTCATCCCTTACACCCCATGACTACTCGAGCTAAGGACGGTATCTTTAAACCCATATACCGCCTTTATTAATAATGATGGTTCATATACAACTGTCGTTAATTTACCACGGTATCAAAAAAACGTGGTAATTTGCTAACAATTTTATAAAAACCGCGAGCAGATTCAAATTTGTGGCAGATTTTGGAAAAATCGTCGCGTCATCTAACCGGTTGATTTCCAGTTTAGTCGACTAACTTATATCTTTTTTTCAATTTTGGTAATTGTTCGCCATAATTTTTCGGATGCATTTTTATTTAAAAAATAAAAAAAAGTAAATGTCGCATAGCACAAATATTTTGACAGAAATTTCTTACACACAATTATAACAAATAAATAACAATCGAAAACCGACCACTTGGCAAATTGAAAACGTACGTGTGCATATTATAGTAATCTGCTAACGCTGTCTCATACAAATCGACATGCTGGAAAATACTAAAAAAGAAAAATAGAAAATCTGCCACCAACACAAGACGGGGACCTGCTAGTCTCGTAAACTATTCATTTCCTCGCAAATTTCGTAAAACCGAATCAACGATTTATGTTCCGATGAAAATGTTCAGATCCGTGTGTTTTCTGCTCGTTTTCTCTCTCGCAATCTTTGTTTCTCAAGCAAGATCAATAATTCCACGCCCGCAGCCTCTCAATTCCCTCAAAATCAACACCACCCAGGTTTTAAATATCTCTTTCTTGGAGGAATTGTTCGAAGTATTAATCGGTCCGAAGCTTCATTTATTTGTTTTTGTGGTTTTTTTCAGAATCAAAGAAGCTGTTCGTTTACGGTGAGCATAAGGACAAGTTGTTATTCCACTCGATACACAAGGGATCAAATCAGTCTCGCCTTCGGTGATGCTTACGGAAATCAGGTTCTAATTTCTTGTACAAATATATATGATGTTGTTTTCTTGTGATATTTATCGAATTTTTGTTCGCTTTTACTCTGGGTGTATATTATTTGATTTTGGGTATTTTAGAAATTAAATACCTAAGTTAAAGCTCAGGTTTTTGGAGAGGGTTTTGCCAAGTTCGTTTCTTTTTACCATTTTCCTTGAAAGAAAGAAAGAATGAAAGAAAGAAATTCGGAAATTTCGATGTAATTTTTTTATAAGCTATTCAACCTATGCAAAAAATTGTAATTTACTCTGCGCCGCGGTAGAGACCAAAAAGTACACATGGATTGGGAAAACTGAAGCTCGAAAAGTCAGTGAGTGAATTAACATTGTTTTTGTGTACTTTTATGTATAGATAAATGAAACCAACTGATACTTTTGTTTGATCCTCGTTAGCGTTGGTAACTTAGAAGCGTAACAGGTAGAGGCGAAAACAAAAATTGTGAATCTTTGAAACATAAAGAGGTGAAATGCATTTTTCTCCTTTCAATTATGAACAATGTATATTTAGAACGGATATTTTAACGAGCCGGCTGGTTGGCATGAAGCAGAAATTCAATATTCCTCTTTGGCAGAGTTCTGAGTGTAGTTTTAGCTTTGCAGTTGTTTCCAGATATTGACAATATGCATTTGTTTGATTTTCTTCGTTTACATAGTTATCTTTAATCTGAGACCATAAGTTGTTATCATATGAATCTTACTTGGCCTGCAAATTTGGATCCCTTCCATAAATTGAGGGAAGTTTCTGTTTTGAAGAATTAATTAACATCCAATAGTGTTACTTGTGCTTTTCTTCGAAAAATATTTTCATTCTTGGCCAGCATTGATGCAAAAATAATCAGGACATCCAAGAGTGGAGCTCGAAAATGCTATTGAACATCCTGCATATTTCATCATCTTATGTTTGATTCTTGATTTCAATATACAGGTTTACGCACCAAGACTGGATGATCCTCGTTCAAGGACGTTTGAGCGATGTTCAACAGATACTTTTCAGGTATATGGCCCATGTACATACCAGATATGCTATTTGTACCTCTACCGAAGTGGCTATGATGGATGGATCCCATATGATGTAACAGTCTACGGATATAATGTCAGCCCTGCGACTTTCTACTACAATGTGATGATACCTAGTGATATTTGGTATGGATTTAACTATTGCTATGGTACGACGGCATCTTCTTTGCTTGTAAAGGACACCTGAGTTTAGCATTTCTGCCACGAATTACATAACGTGAATGAAGTTCACAAATGTGATGATTTCTTTGGTTATTCTGATCAGAAAATGCTTGTATCAGATTAGTGACTACATGTTATATGTTATCTCTGGTAAATATTAAGTTTTTCCACTTTTGGAAATCGGAGTAATTTTTTAGCAGAGTAAAAGCAGATACTGTATCAGGTTCTAAGAAAAGGATACAAAATTTATGCTGTCAGGGAACTTTTCTCGAAGGAAAAGAAGGTTCTGAGTTATTTATGGCTTTAAGTTTCTAGCAAATTCAGAAATTTGATAGACATATATGCATGCAACAGCATGCTATAGCCTATAAGTCGCACGAATCAGAGCGTCCGAAAACCTGTATCTGTTATCTGCGACGTCGTCATATACAAAATCTCAAATGAATCTGCAAAATTTAATAGCAAGAATAAAGTAAAACAAGAGCGTTCAACTGATACTTGGAAATGTCGTAAGTCGACTCACAGTGGTATGAATTGCAGAAAGAAAGCCAGCTGGGGAAAGGGCAACTTGATGTGTTCCAATATCTTTAGAACAGCTTTTGACTTGATATATGACCTGAAATCAAGGCTCCAACAAATACGACACTGAGTTAACGTCTTGGAAACATGATTTCGCTCTCACAGGCGAAAGTCATTTTTATCAAAGTGCCAAGTTTGGAAGGAAAATGTGCAGCAGTTTCAACTATTGTTTTCAAATGCCAACTTTAATAACAGGAGTGCAGGGAGATATGCCCATCTTTTTCAACAAGCACAACACTTGAAATATCATCGGGTGCTCTTCCAGATCTCTGCATCAGCTTTTTGCCTGCTTCACTCTGCAGCTTAAAATCTAATGTTCCTGGAAAATAATTCCGTGCAAAGTGAGAAGAAGAAAATCACTCGAATGAAGAATCAAAGCACGACGAACCTTAGTTTAAGAGGTGTCAAATATGAAACAGATCCACCGAATATAGGTCGTATCTAGCGGGTTTTCTCAGAGGTCAAGGATTTTTCTGTGCTAAACTTGGATTGTTTCTCCCGTTGTAATGTGGTGAATCGTCAACACATGATGTCACACATGATGCCAATTTCCATTATGATATGAAGGTCCCGGGTTAGAGGGGTTTTAATCAAATCCAAGTGTTTATCAAGATAATACCTTTTTCCGAAGATTAATCATAGCAAGTCGCCGATCACCTCGATAAGTCATCTCTTGCATGTCATTCTTAAAGGTTTTAGGGATATTTTAAGCGAAGGCGAGTTGTCTCATGGAAACTAGACATGGTTTTGGAAAGGCTGAAGATCACATAAACAACTTCAGATGAATAACAAAATCAAGAAATTAAAGGGATGGTTATGTTTCTTACACAGCAACATTTTATCAAGAAAGCGAAGCCCAGAAAACAGAATTAAATTTAGCCATACTTCAAATGATTTGTTAATACCAGCAACATCCAAATCGAAAAACAGATGGAAGAAGAATCAAAAGACAATACTCGCTGATACACTCTTTCTTATTCTCATACAATCATGGTTCGCTGTCGCGGTCGCGGAGACCGGAACGGATGCTACCGTTCCAGTTATAATGAAATTTCGCGGAACGGATATTAAAAAAAATATTATAAATATATAAAAATTAAAAATTTTGGAAAATATTTAGAAATATAAAAATTAAAATAAATATCATTTAAATAGATTATTTGATGTAAATAAGAGGGAGAGGAGGAGTCACGGGACTCAAAATTGCATTATTTGTACTACAAAGCAAAGATACGACGAATAAATTTAGCGACGGTGTTTATTCAACCGTCGCCGATTTCGCTAACTTAGCGACGGTTGTATTAAACCCGTCGCAGATGTTAAATCTGCGACGGTTAAAAAACCGTCGCTCAAAGCGACGGTTTGAGTAAAACCGTCGCTCAAAGCGACGGTTTCAATAAAACCGTTCCGTTCCGAGCGTGGCCCGTTCCGATTTCCCGTTAAATCGCCGTTCTTCATGCATTGAACGCCGACCCACATCATATACCTCCAAACACCGGAACTCTGTCAAGGTAGGTAGCGTTCCGGTTCCGGAACGGCCGTTCCTGCCGTTCCGATCCCGTTTTGGCAAACCATGCATACAATCATGCTTACAATCCGTCTGTATGAAGGCGATTTTTGACCTGCTACTGTGAAACAATAAAACAATGATTCAAATACAAGGACATATCCCCAGACAATTGCACCGAAGGATCAATAGCAGTGCACTCACCTCTCTCGTACAAACAAATTTCGAATTTATCGCGTAACTTTAATTCAAAGAACTGCGTGCTACAAGCCACTGTGCAAGATATAATGACAAGTACAACTCCAACTTGTATAGCTTTAAACAAGCTTTACTCTACAGAATCATATACCAAAATATTTTACATTTCTCAGAACGTGGCAAACTCACTTTGTACAAGGGTGTAACAAATCAAATCTAGACGAATATGACGAAAACAATAATGCTCAAATTTGACTCGAATTAAATCAATTAATCATGTTCGAGTTTGGTTTGAATTAAAGTTCAACTTCAAGTTTGACTGGAAAGATTCGAAGATATTTGCAGAGGCGGGAGGTGAAGCGCTTAACATTTGGAATGTTTCAGAGGTAAAATTGTAGTTTCACTTCTAATTTAGCCACTGTGTTTGTGCCACGTGGAGTCTCATGCCACAAATAGTTGTTAAACAAATAATATAATATCAAAGAAATTCTAACTATGGGTTGTTTAAAGAAAATTGAAAAATAAAATATGAAGAAAGATTTGTGTTATTTTTCTAAATATTTTATTGACAGTAAAACTAATTATATATTTAATATAGAAGTGAGAGCTTTCTAACATATAATCAAGATGCATGGGGAAAATAAATAAACCACAACTAGAAGGTTTACTCCAGACTTTATTGGAATGAAAATGATACAAAAGGACTATTTTGGATATTATTACTATATAAAATTAGTAGATCCAAAAATAGAGCATACCTGTTCTACATATAATATAAATTGGACAAAAATTTGTGTGAGACGGTCTCACGAGTCGTATTCTTTAAGACGGATCTCTTATTTGGGTCATCCATGAAAAAGTATTACTTTTTATGTTATGAGTATTTGTAACGACCCATTACAGGCCCAGTGGACCGCCCATACGGCCCACTGCCCCGATCGACCCAAGGCTATCCCGATCTTGGGCTCCCTCAAAGGGGCATTTTCCCTCACGGGCTTTCCATAGGCGTCATACGGGTTACTCATAGAACTCTCCAGCCCATGCACTGGAGCTTGTGCCTTCCCAGATTCGAACCTGAGATCACATGGATATATAGATACTCAGCACAAGTCTGGTACCAATTGAGCTTGGGCTGTTCCCGATCCAACTGCCGGGAGTCGGTTATCCCATGTCCCATTACTCAATGACTCCTCCAGCCCAGGCACTAGAGTTTGTACCTCCCAGACTCGAACCTAAGATCTCCTGGACATATAGATACTTAGCATATCCATGTGATCTCAGGTTCGAGTCTGGGAAGGCACAAGCTCCAGTGCATGGGTTGGAGAGTTCTATGAGTAACCCGTACGACGCATATGGAAAGCCCGTGAGGGAAAAGGCCCCTTTGAGGGAGCCCCAAGATCGGGATAGCCTTGGGTCGATCGGGGCAGTGGGCCGTATGGGCGGTCCACTGGGCTTGTAATGGGTCGTTACAGTATTACTTTTTATTGTGAATATCGGTAGGATTGATCTGTCTCATAGATAAAGATTCGTGAGACCGTCTCATAAGAGATCTACTCTATAAATTATTCATGCACATGGATTTACGTGATTATTAGGTTTTGAAATATAGTACATAACTGCTCAAAATTCACTTCGAATATCATTTCAATGTTGTTTTATGCCAAAATAAAACATAAAAATATATATTTTTTCACCATCTAGATTTTTGACTTTGACACAAAAGCAAGACAAACACGACATGAGAATCATAATGATTCCAAGGCCCATAATTGTCATTATCCCTTATTACCGAAGATATGTGCGTTGTGACTCGTCTTTCAGTTACAGCTAATAAAAGTCTCAAGACTCCCCTTTTCATCATGCATACAACTCTGTTTTTACTTCTTCTTTCTTTCTTTCTTTTTTTTTTTATGTTAATTTCGTGCCACCATTGATGTTAATGGATGACTTAGCATGTTTGCACTGGGAAAAAGTAAACACGCATGCAAAAACAACTGTATATAAACCATTTGATACTCAGATATTAAGTTTGAAACGAAATATCGAGTTCCAACACAAAATAACATAGGTGAATATGATCTCAAAGAAAAAGAAGGATGGTTTACGACGACTCCTGAATTTTTCTTAGTGGAAGGAGATATTTGTTACAATCTAGTACTCTATAATTTTATATTTTTTCAATAAACATGTAAAAAAAATTATTTTTATTCACAATAAAAATTTTATATTTTGTTTTTATCGTCGGTCCGCGAAAACAACACCAATGGATCATTTAGCAAGATAAGGCTTGTGTACGTAACGTAAGATCTCGTGAATATCGTCTGGCTTTACGTATTTAGTTGTCCAACTATTAATTTCATATTTCTCAATATTTTGTTTCAAATCAAAAGAGGATAAAAGGCTTCTCGATAAAATTGTCACTTAATTTGATTAAATTTATCAAAGTTTTACTTCGCTTCCTCCGATCCGAAATTTTATTTCAAACTTACCAAATGAATTAACTATAAAGTATCCACGTTATGTTTTGATTTTATTACTAGTAAATAATTAAAGGTTTAATTAACTGCATATATATACAATACTTTTTTGAAAAATAAAATGATTTAGTAACTCTATTGTTTTCGAATATTAAACACACACTTCATATATTTTTAAATCTTAAGCATATATATACCCTTGTCCGTACATATTTTCAGGAGAAATAACTATTACGTGAGATCGTCTCACGGATTTATATATGTAATACAAATTGATCTGATACATATTTACAGTGAAAAATAATATATTTTGAGTAAGATCGAGTTTGATATTCATCTCATACAACTCATAATCTTATAAGAATTTTTATATTTTAAGAGTATGTAAGATAATATTTATGAAAAGTTTGTTGATTTTGCAAAGATATCGTAGATAAATAATGCAAAATAAAAATCAATGTTTGAAGAGTGTACGGTTGATTAGTACGTAGCGGATATGGATTTCTATAATATGAAATGTCTCCATCCGAGTCACCAAACGTTGGAACCTACGTGTCCGAGTACCAAATATTTGTCATTTTTCCAAATAAAAATCTGCCATGAATCAAAGTTTCCCTTCTCCCAATTTTCTATATAAGTCCAGAGATATCACCTCCCATTTCGCCTAATAAGTCGCCCGTGTACATTTTCTGTTTTGTACTCATATATATATTCCACTAATTTTAATTTTGCAATATTTCTTGGTATTTTTTGAAGTAAGATAAAGATGAAGGATAACAAGAGCAACCCATTGCAGCTATCTTCTTTGAATCACATCTCTCTGGTTTGCACATCAGTCGAGGAATCCATTAATTTCTACCAGAATGTTCTTGGGTTTGTGCCAGTCAGGAGGCCTGGATCTTTGAACTTTGATGGGGCTTGGTACGTAATGTTCTTCAAAGTTTTTTTTTTTAAAATAGTAAAGAAAAAAAAATGAATCTTGTTTGTAACTTTGATTTTCAGGTTGTTTGGTCATGGGATTGGGATACATTTGCTGCAATCCGAAGATCCGGAAATTATTCGCAAGAAGACTGTAATTAATCCCAAGGACAATCACATTTCCTTCCAGGTGATAAATATATAATATAGATAAAAATAAAAACAAAATTATTAATTTAGTGAAATTTCGGTTTTTTCAGTGAGTTCGGTTTTGACATATATAATGTGGTGATCGAATCAAATAAACTTCGATTTTAATATTTATATCTGAATTACAAAATTCGGCTCAATTTTTGAATTTTTGGTTTTATTCGAAATTTGAATATCTGATTGTCCAAGATATTCAGTGGAGTTTTTATATTTAGCAGCGTTGATATATTAGCAATGATATTTTAACAAGAAGATAAGAAATTTGTTTATAAAATTTGTTTTAAAATGATAAATTGAATTTGTGTGAAAGATCGAGTAAACGAAAAGGTTTATTGATTAGGACAGTGTGAGAGCATGACGATGGTGGAGAAGAGGCTGACCGAAATGGGGATTGATTGGGTGCGGCAGAGAGTTGAGGAAGGCGGGATATACGTGGACCAGCTCTTCTTCCACGACCCCGATGGTTTCATGATCGAAATCTGCAACTGCGACAACATCCCCATGGTACCGTTGGCTGAGGAGATGGTACGTTCTTGCTCCAGGTTGAATCTGGTGCAGCAACAACCGCAGCAGCAGATCAAGCTCTCCGTCGTACAACCTTGACTGACCAGAAGTTGTACATTGTTCTCCGTTTTACCGCTTAGTTTTGGCTCGTGTTTTTGTATAAGATGGAATATCTTTATTCCATGTTTTTATTAAAACATGAGATCAATATTTATAGAGTAATAATAAAGAAACTTTAAGTGTGGTACGGTTATCGACTCGATTTTTTTTTTTTTTTTTTTATTTATATGAGATCAAACATGAATCTTACATATTTTTGAATCAATGGTTATGATCAGTTGTGATACGGTTATCGACTCGATTTTTTTTTATATGAGATCAAACATGAATCTTATATATTTGAATCAATGATTATGATTGGTTATGCAATAATAATTATTTTTCAATGTGACATCTTATATATCATCGATATTGGTTCGCATTAAACGCAAATACTTGATTATGTTCGAATTTATAATATTGTTTCACTTCTCCGTTTATGTATAAAATTAAATATTTTGTAATTTAATTTCTTGTAAATACATTTTTTTTCCATTCACAAAGTCAATATAATCATTGTTTCTCGTTACTTTGTTTTTCAAAAGCTTACGGAAAATACTTCAGTATTTGTTATGCAATCACAAAATTAATTCATATTTAAATTTTTTAAAGATTTTAGTAATAAGGTGATGTGGACCAATTTATATATGGGCCATATACAAAGCCCACGTTTTTGTAGGCCCAGTAAAGCTAATGTGGAAATGGAGTAGGCCCACTCCAGCCGCCTCTTCAGTTTTCAGCTGAATTTCGGGGAAGACGGCTTCTAACTCTCGCAAGCCAACCCGGGAAGTGACTCCGGTTCCTCCCGAAACCCGGCCCGGTCAAAGCAATTTCAGGTGAATTTTCAATTCGTGGTTTCTTTGTTTAGGGATTCATCAATGGGTCTATTGGATGTTTTAATCGGGGGAACAGTTAATTTACGGTGTAAAAATGGCTTTCGAAGTTGGATTATAGTTTGTTTAGTTTCAGATTTGTGATCAAGAGTTTTCATTTGCATTTGATAAAAATTCGTATGTTTCGGCAAGCTTTCGAAATGAAGAGTCTTAGAATTGAGGTTTTTACCAATATTTTGTGAAATGAATATATATGCGTAATCCTCGTTTTGATAGTGCCATAGTTGAATGAATACATTAAAAAAAAATTAATTTATAAACATAGAATAATGGACGTATAAACTACAAAAATTAGAGATCTAAAATGGATGTTTGAATCAAACTATGGCTTACCCAACAACACCATGGTGGGGGGAGAATTAAGAAAGCTGAGATATTTTTGGTTTTAGATTAGACTGGATTTAATTTCTTCAACGCAGAAGCAATTTTGTTGTTGAGAGAATGAATACAGAGACTTATGGGAACAGAGGAAACTGAAAAAGGCCATGTGAAGCAGTTGAGAGATGGTTCGGATAAGTTGAGAATAACTGAGATTCTTGGAGTTCTGGATTTTAGTTTTTGAAAGCCGTAGAAACGCAAAAACAGTCCAAGAAACCTAATTGATGGGAGCGATAGAAAGAAACATGATGGGATCCATTGTGAAAAGTTTGGACTTGGGAGAAGTTGGAAGCATGTTGAGATTACTAATAAATTCAAGTAACTTTTGGTGTAACATTGTGACGCCGCAACAGTTATTCTGATATGCTCTACCATTATAAAATAGCAGATACAGCAGAGATATATACACGTATCAGATCGCAATATTAAAAATTACTCACCATGCCCATGTTTGCAGGCGCACTCTTTAACAGATTTACAGAGAAGCTAAATTCATAGAAGACGAAGCAGAAGAGGAAGAAATTGATGGCAAGTACTGCGTGCTTCATGATAGTAAGCAAAAATGATATTCCCATTTACGAAGCCGAAGTTGGTACAGTTCCCAAAGTATGATTCTTTTCGATCCCTCATAAAATTTATATTTTCCTTTTTAATTTCATTTTCGCCATTTTGGCAATATACAATATGATTTATTCTAATAATTTTGAGATCCGAAGAAAGAGGACGCTGCTCATCAACATCAATTCATATTACATGCTGCTTTAGACATTGTTCAAGATGTGGCGTGGACTACAAGTGCTATGTGAGAAACCTACATGATTAATTTGGAAAAATTTACGTGTTTATTGATTGTATATGTGGTGTTGGTACTCATTCATCCCTTTTTTGTTTTGTGAAGTAGGTTTCTGAAAGCAATTGACAGATTTGATGATTTGGTCGTGTCTGTATACGTAACTGCAGGTCATATCCTTTGATTTGTTTTCATTGATACAATCCTTTGCATCTTTTTTGAAAAATCTTGGATGATTAGATACTTGTATTATTGTATAAATTCTGGGGTGAGCACTGCGGATCTGGCTCTCGAATATGAATAAAACGTCAGTTTTGATGCTTAAAATTTTCAAGCTACAACCTTTCTCATTTTGAGCTAATGAGATCTTACACGATCAATTTGTTTTATATTTTAACAAGCCCTGTAAGTTGGGACAGACAACACATGCTTGAATTTAATATACAAGGCCTTTATATTGGTCATGCATTAGATAAGTGTCATTGATTCACTTTATCTTTTTCCTTAACCAATTATGTTCGTACATACTCGTCTGATGCTGCTTCATGATTCTCGTAATGATGATGGGATTAAGAGCTTCTTCCAAGAGGTTCACGAGTTATACATAAAGGCAAGTTTTATTATGCACTCAGTTATCTGCAGTCTCGTTTATATTCCTATTGAAGTTTTATGGTAGCTCGCTCAAATTTCATCCAAAGCCACTAGTAGCTCAGAAAATTCTTCACTAAAAACTAAAAGTAGCTAATTTTTTCCCAGTACTGCAAGTGACTCTGCTCATTGTTCTATACTACAAAAATCAAGAAAAAAATCAGAGTAAAGTTAAGGCGTATAATTGCTGCTATTTTCTGTGCTGATATATTTGTTCGCATGAAGAAGTTGCTGATTTCTGTGTTGATATTTTCAGACCATTCTCAACCCCCTTTATCTTGCTGGGAGTCGCATCACTTCATCGCATTTTGACACGAAAGTTCGAGCTCTTGCTAGAAAATATCTGTGAAGCCAGCCTGCCTTCCTTCCTTTTATTTGAGAGTCTCATGTTAATTTGGAGTCAGATGTGCTGTGTAAACCTACATTGCTCTGAACTTTTTGTTTCGATACTATCATTACTCTTTAATAAAGTTTCAAGAATTCTTCATATGGCATCAGCTATTATCATTTACTCTAGAACTACATCTGGATATTTTCTTGTTTCATTTTGTTACCACTTTTTGCTATGAAGTACGTTGGTTTTGTGAAGTTCATCAAAATTCATAGCCCCGAATGGTTGTGACATTCATGCAACGTGCGCATGTGTGTGTGTGTATATATGTATTGTGTGTGATCGAGCGCTACAGATCCCAAACGGAGCCAAAAACATGGGACTTGTTAAAAAGTTTGAAAATTTAAGCCAAAAATATAGATTTTATTAAAAATTATAAATAAAATTTGAATTTTTTTTTTAAATTATGAGGATTACTCATATTTGACTCCCACTTGTGTCTTGGCACGTATTTATACCAGATATGGGAGGATGTGAAAACCATCCACTTGTACCACATTCAAATTATTGATGTTGACTTTGAGGTTTCCTTCGGATGAGGGCTATTTCCCACTTATTATTTTAGTAGTATTTTTAAATCATCATCATCATCAACCAAAGAAATACATTAATGTTACATTTGGATCGACAATTTTTTATTTAAAATGATATATTTTATTATCATATTTAACTCAAATATTTTATTTATCAATTTTTATTATACATAAAAAACACAATTATTTTAATAATGACATAAATTTTTTTTTTTTTTTTTTATCACATTCAATCTCATTCATCCATAGGACCCCTATAGGAGTCTAACTTAACTATAGATGGATGAATTAACTATTTCATTTTAAAACTACAACCCCTCTTTCTTCAAACAAGAAAGAACATAAGCATCCAACAAATGGAAAAAAAATCTAATTATCTTATGTTGTATTTGGCGTCCAACATTTATGCATGGAATATATAGCACCATTTGAAATAATAAAATGTGAAGGTTTTTTTCTTTTTTTTTTTTAAACAAAAAGTTTTGTGACAGCTTAAAATTGACGATTTGGCAGAGGATGAAGGAGAATATGTTAGAAACTTGTAGCATATTTCTTCCATTGTAAAGGATACGAAATATTAAAGTCCAAGATATAATATTGGGTTAAGTATGTATAAGTATGAGTAGTATTGGGATGAGTGACCTCCTAGAAAATTATCGTGCGTCAAGCTGTTATGTTGCACCACTTGAATTGGTTGGCTAGGTATGCCGTAAAATAACGATATCAAATCTTAACATATAATACTATTTATGTTGGGGACATGGACAGCGGTAGGAAAATGAAAAGACCGATCTTTAAGGGATACAGGACAACACCAGTAGATAGATACGCAGCTCATCGGACTCATGAGCCTATCAGCCTGACCCATTAACACCCAAATAGGTACACTATACGCTACCGTAAATATAAGAAAATAAAGTTACATCTTGAGTAACAACTAAAGCTTTAGATATATTGATAAGCGCTTACCTAGCATAGAATGATGGACCACAAAAAATATTGGTAAATCAAAACATTGAAGAATTAATGAGCATCCAAAATACTAGATATGAAGCTTATGATTTAATGAAAACTAACTTGCAAAGACACTTCATTTCTTGTTCACACATATTTTGTGATACATTATTATTGCATTTGAAAATAATACATGACATCCTCACGAGTCATAATGTCCCAAGTAAAATGTAAAATATTTACTGAATGAGAAGGAAAAAGTTGTGTCATGCAAATTGACGTGAATTAGATTTTGCTCATTTAATTAGTCAAAAACTTTAATCTTTTTTGGTTGGAGTATTAATATAATGTCAGATATATCAGCAATGTTTACTATTATGTTAATAATAATCGAGGTTATGTCAGCAATATCATTATTCTTTCTATAATTTGAAAATTATTTATATTTTAGATACATCTTTTGATCTCAAATATTTAAAATTCAACTTTCAAAAATTTCATTAGAAATTAAATATATATATTAAGAAAATAAAATATGAAAATCTCACTAAAAATCAACAAAAAACATAGTAAGCTAAAACATCATTCGTGTGTGTGTATATATATATATTTGAGACAGTCAAGACTCAAAATGGAAACTAGCAAAGCATCATTCAAACACAAGATCATTCCATGTACGTATTTGAAAGAAAGCAAAACAGGAAAAAGAAACTAGTTTCTGTCCAGAATCATAATACAGAGTGGGATTACTAATAATATTTCTTGCATATATTTCGTGGATCCATATATATTTTACATCTAAGATATAAAAATTACGCCCCGCGCTTACCGGACCTCGGTGGCCGCGGACGGCGGTTCTTTTCATGTTTGCCAAAAGCGCCGCAGAAACCACAAGCAGAAACCTTAGGAGACGGTGGCTCAACGGCCGAATTCACCTTTCCGGAACGGAAACCCTTTTCTCCTCCTGTGGATCGGTTCCTTTCGATCCTTAATCCTAGGACGGCTGCCGCTGCGTCCTTTTTATTTTCGACTCGATCAGGTTTATGATTTTTCTCTTGCTTTTGTTGATTAATGAGCTGATCCAGCTTGTCGTTCCATACCAATCCCGAGGATCCTTGTCTCCTGAATGATACTGCTGATCTCTGCAAACCTGCCATCAAAATAATCTTGATTTTTCTTCAATTTGTTTTCTTGGGGATTTGATTCTTTCTCTCGTTTGTTCCATCTTTGGAGGGATTTATCGTTCGGGGGACTGTGAATTATTATTGGGATTGCATGCGTTTGGGGGTCTATATTTATTAGGATTTGATTTTTTTTAATATAATAATAATGACGTTTCTCCGCTTTAATTAATTTGTACTCGTGTTATTATATAGAATGCTACATAAATTATTCTTAATTTTAAAATTATAATTAACTATATAGGGGAAAAATATATTTTGGAACATTACCTACTTACGTTATATATTATATTAATAATTACTATCATGGTGTGACGATTTTTTAAATATGTTGAATTAGAAAAATAGTTATAATTTTATAATTAATTATTAATATAATATGGATTATTGCATGAATTGTTGTATAATATATGTTTAAAAAATTAAAAGGAAAAACAAAAATGGAAGTAGATTAAAGCCACATATTCATTCTTAATTTTGATTTAGTCAAAGGCTTTTTAAATATTTAACATTTGAATGAGGATCTCTCATGTCAAGTTTTTTGTGTGTTATTTTTTACAATTTCAAAAAAAATGAGTCGTGTACTCAATTAAATTTAATTTAATGCATAAAAACAATGGGATCTTTTTTTTTTTTTTTTTAAAAAAAACAGATTAACATGTTTTGAACAAGGTCAATAGAGAAATGGTTACTTTATTGCAAGTTGTGGTAAATTCAGACATGAGCAAGTTCATTAATTTATATATTCTCTTTTGGAAGTTTGAAAGTTACATTATGAGTTTTTTTTTTCTTCCTAATCTCTGTTTAGAATTCATCCAAATCAATGAGATACTCATTGAACCAGTTGGAGTCCAGAAGAATCAACACTTCAGCAATGGAACATGATGAGTAACAATGCTATTATATGAACCCAGAACACTCAAGCAATCAAGAAAAAATAGATGCACAATCGAATTATTGGTACAGACACGAATGATCTACATCCATGGAAGAACAATTCAAATCTCTTTATTGATAACCACAATTGTTATTCAAGTACAAGATCTTTTCTCAAGAGAATATAAAAGAAAATCAGAAACCTTGTTTTGCCTAGCAACTTCCCTCTGTTCTTTTTCTCTTGAATCTCAAACTTGTTTTGTAAGATGGATTGCACTTTGATTATCACAATGCACCGATGGACTCTTCTGTTCAGTTCCAAACTCTGCCAAAATGACTTTTAGCCATATTGCCTTCTTAACTCTTTCAGTTAGTGCTATGTATTTCGCTTCTATCGTAGACAAAGAAACCAAAGTCTGAAGAAAAGCTCTCCAACTTATGGCAGTTCCATATAAAGTGAAGATGGATCCAGTTAATGACTTCATGTTATCTAAGTTTCCAACATAGTTTGAGTCAACAAAAGCAGCTAATGATTGGCACAATTCATCTTGTCTCCTAAAAAACAGTCCTAGGTTTGGTGAACCTTACGAATATCTCATAATCCACTTCAGAGCTTCCCAATGTAACCTTCCTAGTTTGCGATGAACGTTGACACAAGTCATGGCATATGAGAGATCTGGTCTTGTACAAACAATCACATACATCATACTGCTCACCCCACTAGCATAAGAAACATCTTTCATAAAGTCCCTTTCTGTGTCATCTGCCGAAGACTGATCATTTGACAGTTTGAAATGATGTCCTATTGGAGCTTAACTTCCTCAGATTCATGCATTCTAAACCGAAAAATCACCTAGTTCCCCTTTTCTCTCCCTGTTTATTTCCATTCCAAGTATTCTCTTTGATTCCCCTAATTCCTTCATATCAAATTCAGAACTGAGCAGCCCATTAAGAGTTTGGAGATCACTCTTGTTTTTGCTTGTTATTAACATGTCATCAACATACAGGAGCAAGAAGTCTTTGATTGGGCATCTTTGTTCTTCATGTATATGCAGTTGTCAAATTTACTCCTAGTAAAGTATATATATTTGGGTCATAAACTCATCAAACCTCTTGTACCATTGCTAGGGCTTTTCTTGAGACCATATAGAGATTTCTTTAACAAACACACTTTGTTTATGTTGTTTTTCATTCAGTAACCTTCAGGTTTCTCCATGAAAATAGTTTCCTCAAGTTCACCATGGAGGAATGCGGTTTTGACATCAAGCTATTCCAATTCTAGATCCAACTGTGCGACTAAGGCTATCATGAGCCTAATAGAACCATGTTTAACAACCGGAGAGTATATTTCAATAAAATCAATTCCCTCTAGTAGCATGTGCCCCTTAGCTACTAGTCTTGCCTTATATCTCACATTGGAATAATTTGGTCCAACTTCCTTTACCTTAAAGATCCATTGACAGCCAACAACTCGTTGTCCTTTTGGATTATCTACTAGATCCCAAGTGTTATTTTTATTCAATGAGTCTATTTCCTTATTCATTGCTTCTAACCATTTGTCTTTGTGTTTATAGCTAGTGGATTCCTTAAAAGATGCTATTCAGGAAAATCCACCTGTTCTGCAAGAGTAAGTGCAAAGGAGATCATGTCAGCTTGTGCATATGTTTGAGGTGGTTTGATCTCTCTTCTTTTCTATCCCTTGTTAACATGTATTGGTTAACATCATCCTCATGCTGGGCTTCTGGTTCATAATATGCTTCATCTTGTACTGTTTCAATTAATCCTTGAGTGAACTTTTTAATATCACCAATGTTCTCCACCTCAACTTGAGAACTAGAAAATAGGTTTTCCAAAAAAAAAAAAAACACATTTTGGAAGTCCAACATTCAATATAATGGATCTTACAATTTCTAATAAAGTTCGATTCATGCGTTTTGCCAACCCATGCATTTTGCTTTGGAGTTTTAGGTGTAGTCTTATGCCTCATAATCCCCTTCAGTATGAGAGCTCATTGAATTGTTCAAAGAAGTATTCAAGATCATTGTTAGTTCTTAGATGTTTGACTCTTGTGTCTAACTAGCTTTCAATCAGAGACGACAATTCTTTAAAATTGGATAATCCTTCATCCTTGGATTTCAGTATATACACCCAAAGTCTTCTTTAGTAGTCATCTACAATAGTCATAATGAATACTTTCCTCCTCCATGTATAGTTGTTCTTGAAGGTCCCCACACATCTTAGTGAACATATTCAATTGGTCTGGATGTAGTATGGTTTCCTATTCTCAATTTAACATGTTTTGCCTTTTCCAATGTGTTGAACTCACAAGGCTCCAAGCCTTGTACCTTACCACCACAAAGCAGATTTTTCTTAGACAGTTCGATTAGCTCTTTTTCGGTCATGTGACCAAGTCTTAGATGCCAAAGTCTTGACATATTATCTCGGTATTCAACATTAGATGATCATCCCAACAATATATTTCCCAAAAGAATGTATAATGAGTTCTTTCTGATAGCTCTCATGACAACCATTTATCCTCTACGTACTTTCATATTATCATTCTCAGATTTGAAAGAGTATCCATTTGATTCAAGAGCACCTCATGATATAAGATTTCTCTTGAGTTCAAGAACATACCTGACTTGTTGCAAAATTCTGTCTGCCCTGTCATGCATACGCAACCCGATAGTTCCAATTCTCTTCACTCCACATGACTTATTATTTCTTAGAATGACCAGACCTAAGTCCGATTCTTGTAGAGACTCAAACCATGATTTTGATGGGCACAAGTGGAATGTACGACTTGAGTCTAATATCTACTCATTCATTGTGTCTTGATCTGAAATGGCTGGTACTTCTCCCAAGCCATACCCATCAGAGGCCACCAATGTTTCACCATTATCATTAATTATTTCGTGATCTTTTTTCTTTCGATCTGAACATTCGCGTTTGATGTGTCCTTCTTTGTGAAATAGAAAACACTTTTATTTATGATAGATTTTAGATCTTGATCGATTCCTGACGCCCTTATGTTGTCTTTTCTCAAGTTTTCCTCTAGTATTAAAACCTTCACCTTGAACTTTTCCATGTGATTGAATTCTTCTTTGTAGTTCTTTGGACTTCAAGAATGATGGATTGTTCTCTTCTATTCAATAAGACATCTCGGAAATTCTCATATTATCTTGGTAGAGAATTCAAGAAGATTAACGTCTTGTCCTCCTCTTCTAACTTTACTTTGATATTTTCAAGGTCTTCCAAGATCTTGATAAAATCGTCTATCTGATTTGAGATATCCTTTTCTTCACCAATCTTGAATGTGTACAACCTCTGTTTCATGTACAATCTATTGGCAAGAGAATTGGTCATACAGAAATTTTCGAGTTTACTCCACATTGCACCTGTTGTGGTTTCTTTAGAGACTTCACGAAGTAGTTTATCCAAATTCCAAAGCATAAACAGTGCAAATTATCTGATCTAGTTATAATATGACATTGAAATCTTGAATTAAGATTCTTGTTGTATTAGTCTATGATTATATTTGATGTGTCGAAATCTTAAATTTGATGCGAATTCTTGATTTGAAACCTAATTGTAACAAAACTCCTCGCTCAACTAAAAACAAGATTCTAAACAAAATATCGTGTATAATAAATTATCATGGTGTAACAAGATTACTCCTTAAATAAATAGAATCAATTAATACTCACATGAAGCAACTAACATGATCAGGCCTCAATTGGACAAACTTTAATTCATTTTCATTCTAGTAGAGTGAAAATGTAATAACTATAGTGAATTAAAACCCAACCTCTCAAATCATTTCATTTCCAATAAGAAAGCAAGCATTAATTATTTTTTGTAGCGAGTTCGTTGAATATCAAGAGTCGACTTAATTGCATAACCATCAAATTGTATGCAAATTTGAATTTTAAATGAACTCATATTTAATAGAGACGCAATGTGTTTTCATCAAAAAATTATTTTGCGAGATTTTAATCCCCAAAGATTCTTTAGCCATTTTGTGCTCAACGAGTATAGATTCTTCGGATTAATAATCTACTGAATGAAAAGTTTTTCGAGATCAAGCAACTCAATACATAATGGTTCATCGAGCACTTGACCAAGCTAGAGCTTCAACAAGATTAAGAGTCGGAGTCGAGTCGAGCTCAGACTTAGTACGGTTTTTACCCAAAATATTATGTTTTCTTCCTATTCCCACTGCTACTAGCGCCTTTAGATCCCTCAGACATGAAGGCATCCACAGCTGCCAATATCTGAACCTGAAATTTATGATTCTTTAAAGTTCCCCTCACCTTCCGAATGACTTGCTGTTTCATAACCTTTCGTTCTGTCGGAGTAAGATTCTTGCACTTGCTTATTCCCTTCAGAAGTCCAACCACGTACTCACCGCTCCCTCCGGCACCCTTCTCGATCTTCACAAGATTTTCGACGACTTGCAAACCAAACATCCGTTCCATACATGTCTTGTTTCCCACTTCAACGATATCAAGAACGCAGTGCACACTCACTTCTCGGGTTTTTGGTGATTTGCTCTCCATTGAATGAACCAATCTCTCGAGAACACTTGCTTGGAGGGTTTGGTTCACAACTAATCCTCCACCAGAGCTGAAAAGCATGTTATGTAGGGTGGTGTATGCCGAATCTTGTAACTCGGTGACTGTGCACTGCATCATTTTCACGAGCTCGCTAATGATATCATGTTCAAGAAACTTCTTGATAAAGGGCTCTCCTCCGGAGCAAGCGAGCTTCATCAGAAGAAAAGCAGATTCAGACTTGATTTGGTCTTTTTGCATGATTTGTCCATATTGGAGGAGCTCTGAAAGTCTTCCGATGAGGGGGCTGCGAAGGATCATATCCCTTGTTCTTGTATCTTCAACCTTTTCCATTATAGGTATAAGATCTTGCATGGCTTCTAAAATCAGCTTGCTTTCACTGCTAAACAGATTTTGAATCAGATCTTCAAAAGTCTGTGGCTTTGGTGAGGGCAGTAAAGTTTGGTCAGATAACACAAACTTTTCTAGTCGAAGTCTTGCTTGCCAAGGGAGTGAACTTAAGGTACCAGGCCGAAGTGAACTACTGCCAGGGCCTCCAAGCTCGTAAAATGCTTTTAACAAGACAATGGCATTATTTTGAGCGACGTCTGATCCAGTCTCGAGCAGTTTGATTAGGCTCTTGTCTATCTGAAAAGAGAACATTTTCTCCACAGCTTTCGATTTCCCAGCTCTGGTTAAAGACATTAAAGTTGTAAAAACACTTTCGTGCCATTCCTCAGATAGGGGAGAAAGTAAAATTGCCAACTGATTCATGGGAATTCTTTGGAGAATTTCATCGGCAGTCCTCTTGCTTCCGAACTCGGCAAGATTTGCGAGGACAGTTAAAATACTGGTTTGAATCAGAGGATCTTCGCAGGTTTCCAAAATATCTGCACATTTGTCTACTGTTTCTGTGTTTTCAAGAGATGGGAAATATTCAGAATAATCAGTCTTGGTAAATATATTCGTGATCGTGATTGCAGATGCCACAACAAGATCCAGTGATCCTGAGGATATCAGTCTTGAAATCTTGGGTCCCAATATCTTGCAGAAGCTTACTCTGCTAGCTTCAAATTCAGAAATTGACATGCTCACTTCAAGGGCTTGAGTAATTGCTTCCAAGGTTATCACTGCTCGTTTTTCATTGGAAAGACACAGAGAATACTCAATCGTCTGCTCAGAAACTACTTTAACTGTCTCCTTACCAAAAATAAAAAGCCATGGACTGACAAACGCATTTTTCTCTGATCCTGAATCAGTAAGTAACATTTTAACTGAATCATTTGTCTTGCTATCTAGGTAAAGGGAAACCATGTCGTGTATTTGGTATGAGGAATCAGCATCGACTTTTGTCAGCAATGAGCTTTCAATGAGCTTACATACTGTGAGAGAGAATAAAGTATCCAAACCAAGAACTGACCAAACCGCTTCTAGACAAATTTCTGGGATAGGTTCTGCCCAAGAAAGTGAAGCTAAAGCAACAAAGAGTTTTTTGGAGCCTATAGGCATTGCATTTAAACTAAATTCTAACGATCCGAAAATGGTAACCGTGTTCTCAGCTTCTTTCTCATTCACATATGATATAGGACCGGGAGCACATTCTGCATATGTGGATAGATTTGAAATGGCCTTTTCCCATTTCTCTGATCTAGTTTCTTTTCTGAGAGCCTTACCCATTACAGCAACTGTCAAAGGATGGTGACCACATCGTTCAAGCAAACTCTCAGCCACTTCCTAGGTATGCAAAAAACATGTTCAAAAAATGTGAATTATCTTGGTTAAAATCGAATGTCAATAAACAAGCACAATAGCAATAAAGGACATACAGGTAGCTCATCCTCTCGAAGGAGACTATGGTAAAGGAGAACACTCTTGCTTATTTCTCTAATATCATCTTTTCCCAACTCTATCTTTTCAGCTTCTGCTATTTCATATACAGATTCATTCCTAGTGGTAACCAGGTACATACAATCATTATCATATAACTTAGCAAAGTGTTCAACGATATCTTGTTCCCACACATCATCTAAAAGTACCAAGATGCGCTTCCCATACAATGCTTCTTGAAGCAAGCAACTAACATACTCAAGATCTCTACAATTTTCATCTTTCATTTTCTTCCAAAAACCAATTTGCACCAGAAATTTACAAAGCTTTCTTGCCAATCGCCTCTGATATTCATCTTTATCACCATGACAAGAAACCCTACTGCAGTATTGCCCGAATCCAAGTTCAACTGCTCCATCCACAAACTTTGGAGGGAGATCCGAAGCTACTTGACGAGCTAAACATGATTTCCCAATACCAGATAGGCCAACAACTAGGACAACATGACGAGGGCCATTTTGCTCGAGTAAACTTCTAATATAAGCACATTTATTGGAAATCGGGTAGCCACGATCCGAGCTTACTTTTAATCTCATAGGAATGTTTCTTGCCGTATTTTCTATCACATTTTCAACATTCTCAGTCAATATCTGAGATTCAAGCCACCAATTCAAGTCATGCCTCATCGAGCTCAATATCTTTCCAAGTGGATCCCCTATCATAGAATTCCAAATTATCTTCGTAAAATTTTTAGCTTTACTTCTAGACGCAGCTCTTCTAGCTTTCACTATATTCGGATGAAGACGATCAATGAGGCTATTCAAGCTTTGGATTTGTCGGTCCAATTGGGGATTGTGAAGCTTGTGAGCATGCTTTTGCTTAACACGGCGTGCCAAAGTCTCGAGCTCGTACACAAACTCCTCTAGGCCTCGAATCCTCTTAGGAGCTTCATCAAGGTCCCTTGAAGCCTGCTCCATCGCCCCAATTGCTGATACCATGCTCGAAACAATCTGAGTCACGGAGGAAATAACTTGCAGAGCATCCATCTGATACCAAACTAACCAGTCCCACCAAATAAACTATCTTTCTGATTCAAAATCATGTTAAAACCATCTGAAATGGTAGGGCAAGAACTACCATTTCATCAAAAACTTCACCCTTGACCAAATCATCAAGAAATGGAGCTGTATAGTGATTCAAACTCTCCAAGAAAAAAAAAACATTTACGATTTGAAGCTCAAACTTGACTCGATCAAATCCAAGAAGACTTCGAACTCTTCTATAAATTCTCCACAACACCCAATTTTCAATCTTTATGAATCCCCTCTGCACATAAATCATTAAATCACCTTAAAATGCTGAGCCAGAAAAAGCCCTTCGTCGTTGAGGAATCAAGAAACTCAATCTATGAAAGGCCGACAAGGATAACAACTTTCTGAGCCAATAAACTCAAGCCAACATCATATGACACATCTTAAACCCAAAAAAAACGACAAAATATTCCATAAGACAGCTTAGATCATCCGATGATTTCCAACTATATTACCTTGATACGCTTCCAAGAAAGACTTCCTTTTATGATCCTTCATCTTGAGGTAAATTCCACTAGATTCAGTTTTATTACCTAAAAAAGAACAGTTTTTGGGACTTGGGATATAGGTTGAAGTGAAAATTTTAGTGGGATTTTTGTGTTGAATTAATTGATTGGTGATGCAAACGAGTTGGTCCAACTTTGACACAGAATAAGTGAAAAAATGTATTTCGTATCGTAATCTTTCTACGTTCACATGGGTGAATGGATTTGACTGTGCTCGAATCTTAACAATAACATTAAAAAAGAATATTCAAGCTTTTTCTTTGGCCATAGTAATACCAGATTTGATGCTATATATCTATCCAAATTCATTTAAATTAAATTCCTACTTGCTTGCTGAAGTTACAACCAAAATATCGTACAACGATATTTACAATAATTAAATCGTGAGATTTTGTTATTATATCGTGAGATTTTGCATTGAATTTATCATGAGATGTTGATAAATGAAATTTTTGTATTGAATTTTTTGTGTGGTAAGAATTGTTGTACAAATTTAGTTGTATATGTAACGTTACTCTAAATATATAATATGAAATATTTTAATCATCCGACCAAGAAAGATACGAAAAGACAAATTTTGACCAAATATAATAAATGTTACCGATATAAATTAAATAATGAACCAATAATTACAAAATTGATAATAATAATAATAATATTATTATTAATAACAATGAAAATAATTTAAAAACATAAAAATTGAGTAAAAATGTATAAAATCATGTCACAAATAAAAATCAATCAAATGATACAAATTTCACTAAAAAAATGAAACGACAAATAAAATAATTGACTAACACAAAAGACATAAAACTTTTATTAATTAATCATTAAATGTAATTTAATCTTGAACAAAAATCAGTTTTCATTAATGCTACACAACTATATATCTTATCTACTTTATAAATATCCCAACAATTAGCAAATTTTTATACCAACTTCAAATTCATTATCATCTAAATCTTCATATTCAAACTCAAATTTGTATAATCATGGAAAAGATATTTATATACCAATAAGTTTATTGAGAGAAAATCAAAAGAATGTAAAGTTACAAGTAATCATACTTTAATAAGAAAATCTGATTGCCGTAACACATAATTCAAAGTTGATTCTGATACATAAACATTTTATGTATATGTAAGGACAAATGATACATTGTCTTCTATTTTCAAATATCATCGATCAATTCCAAAATCAATTGCTCAGCAACAAGAGATATCAAATATTTGAAGTAAATGTAAGGAAGATAAATAAGATTATCCAAATGTTAATTAAGACATTGAATTAGTTATTCATACAAATACGACGATTACTGAACTAATTTCAAACACCACAAATTTTATATGTAAATTTAACTTTAAATCATTTGCAGAAGTGGGTGCTGAAATAAATAAAAACAAAGACATTGGTAAGATTTTTAAAGTATTTTCTAAATGTTTTGCACCATGTGGAACTAATGTCAAAATTTACATAAATAGATATAATTGGAATTGTGAAGAAGGTCAACCACATAAGTTGTTTCTTGAGGGAAGAAAAAGGACTAGGTTTTAGAAGAGAAATTGTGCTCATCAATATACTGTAAGTTTAAAAAAGAATTTCAATCATTCAAAATTGATAAATAATTTAATATAAAATGTATGGTGCAAATTAGAGACAATGACATTAAGTTTATGGGAAGACATCACATAAAACGAAGGAAATTTATTGGAAATGGAAGAAAACAATAATGCAAGTGTAGCATTTGAAACATGATATCAACATTTTATCTAGATAATAATTAAAACCATGAGATATTTTACATACTTCATATTTTAAAAAATTATAAATACTCTAATGAAATAAAAAATTATAGGTGACACACGACTATGATCATCAGCGACTACGAGAATGCTACCAAAAACATTATTGCAATGAAGCAATAGAGATGAAAACATGGTAAACAATTTAATTTATTTTATCCACTATATGATACTAATGTTTATTGAAGTGATAATTACATACAAATACATAAATAAATTTACATCTTAAAAATTAAGTGAAAAAAATTTTAAATACCGAAATTGCAAATTATTTAAGTTATTAAAAATTGATTGAAACTAAAAATTTAAATTTATTTTCAAAAATGATATTAAACATCAACATCAACATCAACATCAACATGTTGGAAAGCAATAACAACAAATGACAATTAACTACATGTGGGTAGACAAGCAAATCAAAGATTCAACTAAGATTACTATTGAGCAATTGATTAAACACAAAGAAACACTTCAAAAGGTAAAATTCAGTTGTTACATTAGAATTTATGAAAATATCATATGTATAATTAAGTAACAACATAATCAAAATCACACTAAAATAAAAATAATAATATCAATATTAGTAAAAATTTATGTACAAATCGTTATAATCTCAAATTTAAAATTAAAAATGAAATTAAATCAGATTTTTTTTTATCTTAAAAAATACAATTGCAGGATCGATATTCTCTAGTACTTTGAAACAAAGATATCAAAAGTGGAAAACAAAACAAAAACTTTGTACGATGCATGCAACAATATAATTGTATGAGAAGTGTAATCAAAACAACTAATAGAGACAATTGCCCAAAGTATGTGGACATTAAAATCATTATAATTCCAAGGTTAGCATAACAAATAATTAAACATAGATTTTAATTAAAAAATCTAAAAAAATAATAATATTAACAATACTGTATTTCACTGCTACAATGCTAAGTAGAGTATCAGTCAAGGAATTCATCCAAAAAATAACAAATATTCAATTTAAAATTTTTGCTTTGTTATTATATTAACTCATGATTTCATTTCATAAAATAATTAAACAAAATAATAAAGTGCATTTAATTACAGTTAAACATTTAAATTGACTATTTGCAACAACTCGAAGAAGAACAAACACAAAAATACAAATTTGTATTTAGACCAACCAGAAATGGTGAAGATAAAAAAAAAATGGCTAGTCAATTATAATACATGCATTGCAGAAAACAAAAAATGTGATAGAAGAAAAAGATGAACCAAAGAAAATGGAGAAAACTACGGTGATCAAAGGGATATAAAAACGAAAAAAAGACACATAACAATCCAACGAAAGATCAAACTATAACAAAAAAGAACACAAAGATTGAAAGATCGAAGTGGAGACACCAGATGATGCAAAGTTATTAACGTTCAAAACTAAAGAAACCAAAAGAGAAATAAAAAGCAAGTAGGAAAAATGAAGTGAAAAATCAAAATTAAACAAGAAAAACTTTAAATAAATATATTGAAAACAAATTAAATATCAAATTACTATCTTAGTTATTATTTGTTAAATGTACAAATGTAACACTTTACTATAGTTTTGCAATGTAAATTAATTTTTCGTAGTTTCCTTTTTCAAGTGCAATGCACGTGTTTCTTATTAGTCTAATATCTATATAATTAATTAATATATTATTTTAAACATAAAATCATGAATAAGAATCGCAATTGTGTTTTTACCTATGAGTCCTTAATAATACATATTTTAAGATTTTGCCCTTCCCAATTTTTTAATCTTTATCTTGATTGAGGTAAATTGCTACATTTTCTGGATTTATGGTGTTTCAATTATTGTTTGGTCTTCTGCATTAACAAACGTCGTAGTATTTCGTGTGTTGTTTCGTCTTCCATATTAATTTAAAACACCATTTTATATCGTGTATATATATTCATTCCACATCGGACTCTGCTAAACGAGTATACAAAAACTCTCGTGAGACGGTCTTGCGGGTTAATTTTGTCAGACAGGTGTTCAATTTGAGCCGTCTATGAAAAAAATTACTTTTATGCCAAAAGTATTATTTTTTTATTGTAAACTAGTATTTAACCCATGCGATGCATGGGATTATATTATTAAAAAATAATTATTATAAAAAATAATAGATATTTAAATTGAAAACAACAATATAATTATAAAAAAAATAAAAATAAGGAACTATTTTTTTCGCTAATTTTGAAAAAAAATTCTTAAATACAACTTATGTATATTAATTTTTTTGCTAATAATCATTATTATATCAAAATTTTAGATTGTGTTAGCCTAAGCGATGAAACGGTGCTTATCGTGTTAAGTGTATGATGTCAACCACCAACCTCAATACATATTTAATTCTTTAATTTTTGAGAAGCTATATATTATTATTTTTTAACATGTGATAAATAAATATTTTTAAATCAAATACAATAAAATTAATGAGAAATAATTATTTCAAAAGTCAGTAACTTCGTCTAATCCACATTCACAAATAATTTTGTGACGTGGTACGTGTTCGACACATTTGAAGGATAACAACAATTGCTTCATCAATATCTTTATCCAAATATGTTGTGATTTTATCTACAAAATCTCTTCATAATGTAAACAACAACCTATTATTAATAAAAAAAATTAAATATGTGATTATAAATAAATTATGTATAAACCAGAAAAATTATTTATTAATATTTACTACGTGTATTCCAAAACAATGTCAATAAATTTTATAAGGGTCTTCTAATAGGATGTATACTTCATTTAGAATTGGTTTAATGTAGGATCGAAAGCTTACCGCTTTACCAAAAGCTATAGCTAGTGGTAATAGTACAACTCAAATCTTTTAAACCGCACAGCATCTCAAGCATCACGGTTCGATCGCTCTAACAAACAAGGACAATTATTACACCCAACAATATCCCTCCCAATAATTGCACTCCTTGCAATCAATGGGAATTGAACCCGTGACTTTGGCTCTGATATCAATTGTAAGACCGAGCGCTTACCGCTTTACCAAAAGCTATAGTTGGTGCAATTCAAATCTTTTTAAACTGCACAGCAGCTCAAGCACCACGGTTCGATCGCTCTACCAAGCAAGGACAATTATTGCACCCAACAATACCGCTTTACCAAAAGCTATAGCTGGTGGTAATGGTGCAACTCAAATCTTTTAAACTGCACAGCAGCTCAAGCACTACTGTTCGATCGCTATACCAAGCAAGGACAATTGCACCCAACATTTAATCATTTCCATTACGATATATTTTATACTACCATGTATCCGTTAACTTTATAATATAGAATAAAATTATCACATTAGCAAATACGTAATAATTAAAATTTGTACAAATAGGAATTGTAAGGTCCAAAATTTAGACGACGTAATCCAACTGCATTCAAATTTAGGGAATATGAAAAATGATTAATTAATTGACGTTAATTGCTAAATTGATTATGTGATATGTTTATATGATTTTTTAGTAGTTTTCCTACTTACATGCATTAAAATGTATTTTTAAGGGTTATTCGAGTTGCGATCGAGGAACGGAGACCGATGCCTAAAAAATAGAAAATGTTTTTATTAAATAGTTGTTTTTAATTATTTAAAATATGATTGATGTATTTTCTTATTTTTTAAAATAAGGGGGTTTTTAGGTGATTTTATACGAAGGGACGTAAATTTTATCGGTGTTGATTTTTTCAACAAAATACGAACGTGTTGGCAACCAGGCTAATAAATTCACAAATTTTTCTACTCAAAACATTTTGATTAAGCACTAATAGGCTAAATGAGCCTAATTAATATGGTTAATGGACCTAAGCTAGCAATTAGAGTTTGAGTAGGATTTTATTAAATATTTAAAGTGCTAATCTACCCCATAACCTACCCAACCCCACACCCCACTCTCCTAATTCACTCCAAACTGTTCCCCCACTAGCAATACACGGCACACACCATCAATCAAGAGGAAAGTTCAAAAATCCTTCAAGTTTTCCAAACCAACGTCTCCTCATCGTCGTTCTTCGATTTGTCAACGTAAAATCGTGCGTTTAAAACGCAAAGGCACGTCATATTATTTCCTTCAATCATCTATCACACCATAATATTTATTTGAACATATTTTGAATGAAAACAAGTGACATCTCATGATATTTTCGTAACTATGTACATACATGTGATTTACTTGTGATTTTCTTTGATTCCAAAATCATGTTTTATGTTGTTTAAGGGGCTGCCATGAATTATGATATGATCAAGCATGTTTTTACACGAGTTAGGGACCTAAGAACACAACCAATATGCTGCACAACATGAAAAAATAAAAGCTGGAACCATCGAGTGTCATGTGTGATTGATAGACTCATAATAGTTTGTATTTTTATTGTCATATATCTCATTGTTACAATTACCAACGAGCTTAATTGACACATTTTTGTGTTATTTTATTGTAGAAAGAAATTTTCTACTCTTGCGATAAATCTGGGCTAAAAAGGGTGATTTTATATCACAATTAAAGTTGTTGATATGATCTTAGTGAGAATCGTGGATCAGAAAAATTCAGAAGATGTTTTTGGATAAGGCGTGGTCACGCCTTATGACTACTCCTCGGCTGCCTAGTGAGAGTTGAGGAATTTTCATATCAAGTAATAAATATAAGATAGAGTTTTTTATGGAAAAAACTCTATATTCTTAGAGGATAATTTTTAAGTATTTTTTAATTTTAGTGATTAGGTCATTTTTTTAGATTATTGGGCTATTAAACTTGTTGGACCCAATTTTCTTTCTTTCCTACCCTACCTCACGTACAAGACACTCTCTTCTTTTATTTTCTTGACCACTATTCACGCACAAACAAGAGAGATAACTCTCCAACCTCTTCTCCAACAACACACGTGAAAGAAGAACAAGAAAGGCGCAAGGATTTTCTCTCCTCAACTCTAGGCTAAGTTTAATTTCTGATTTAAGGGTTGTTTTTACTGTTTAATTTATCACTGTGAGGTATTCGTTCTTAAATTCAATATTCTTTTTATTCCAAGTATTTGTCGATTTATGATTTAATTATATGAATATTGTATATTAATTAATCTGACAATTTAATTCGATATATGATTTTCTACTGCTAACCATGAATTCAGTGATCCGTAATTGTCATGAATGATTGGTACATGAGTAGCATAGATTAGATGTGTTGTGCTATCATAATATATTTAATCTAAATAAATCAACAAAACTGGATTTATCAGTTGCAGCTATCTCGATTGTTAGATTTCAGGATTAAATGTTTTCACAAATCTAAAAGCTATCGTTAATTAATATGGAACGCTATCGTGACAAGTTAATTACTGATAAGTTTTGACTGAATGCTGGGTTCGGTCAATTAATTTAGGAAAACACATGAATTTTAGCGGCTATCCTTATAATTCTAAAGTTAATTGTTTGGAACAACTTGAATAAATTATTTGTTTGCCGATGAAGAGTGATATAATTAAATAGTAGAACTCCCTTGAATCAGATCTTTCTCGTATTAAATTCTTCATTTTAGTCTAGTAGATAAATTATCATTTAAATTTATTGTTTTCATTTCTTGGATAAATTTAGTTTAGTATTTTATTAAATTCATATCCAAAAATCCCCATTTTTATTTTCATTTTTACTCGAAAGAAATCATCCTCCGTTCCCTGTGGATTCGACACTGCTCACCATTACACTAATTTTATTTAAAGAGTAGGAATTTAAGTTTGGGACTTGATTGCTTGGCTTGGGTTTCGGCTAGGACCAGGGCTGGGCTAGAGTCTGGTATGAGTTAGCACTACAAGAAAAAAGGCCTACGACAACGATTTTTCTCCGTTGTTGTAGGCCTTTTAAAACCGTTGTTAGAAGCCCTGTGGTTAAAGGGTGTGCTCAAAGACAACGGTGAAAAACCGTTGTCGTAGACGTCTAAAGATGACGGTGAAAAACCGTTGTCGTAGGTATACAAAACCGTTGCTAAAGGTCATGTGGTGAAAGAATTCGCTAAAAGACAACGGTTCTAGAGGGTTGTTGTAGTTACAATTTGCGACGGTTTTTAAACAACCGACGCAAATAAATTTGCGACGGAAATCATCGTTACCCGTCGCTACAATTAGCGACGGCCGTAATTAAAATAGTCGCTAAAGAGCGACGGTTTTATACACCGTCGCTAAATTTAGCGACGATATTAATACAATTTCGTCGCTAATATTAGCGACGGTGTTTTATGCATTCCGTCGCTATTTTTGTCAGTAAAATAAAAAAAAATTTCAGTCGAAAATATTATATTCTTGATTTTAAAAATTTATTAAACTTTAAAAAAAACGAAATTAAAATTGCGTAAGGGAGAAAAATTTTAAGTGTTGTGAAGTGGTAAAAATTTATTAATCTTTAAAGAGAAAAACGAAATGAAAAATGTGTAAGTGAGAAAAATTTTAAGTGTTGTGAAGTGGTAGGGTAGAAAATGGACTGAGGGTTGGGATATTTATAGACAGTTTGCGACGGTTGTGATTAAACCGTCGCAATTAGCGACAGTTATTGTTTCAACTGTCGCCGATTTAAAATTAGCGACGCTTTTATAAGAACTGTTGCTTTATTTAGCGACGGTTAAATATAAACCGTCGCTAATTATAGATCGGCGACGGTTTAATAAAACCGTCGCTAAATGTAGCGACAGTTATACAAAAACCGTCGCTAAATTTAGCGACCGTTTTTGGAACACCGTCGCTATATATACATCGGCGACAATTTTACTTAAAACCGTCGCAAATTTTAGCGACGGGTATACATAAACCGTCGCAATATTTAAATTAGCGACGGTATAGTATAACCGTCGCGAAATTTAGCGACAGATTTTACTTAGGCCGTCGCGAAATCTAATATTGACAACAAAATGTGTAGAAAAACCAGTTGAAAGACAACAGTTTTTTACAAACCGTTGTCGTATCTTGAAGAAAAACGCTTATACGACAACAGTTTAAAAACCGTTGTCGTAGTCCAAAAAAAAAAAACGCTCATAGACAACGGTTTTTAAAAACCGTTGTCGTAGGCAAAAAAAAACGCTCATAGACAACGGTTTTTAAAAACCGTTGTCGTAGATATATCAAAGACAACGGTTTTAAAGAAACTGTTGTCTTTGAGCGGATTTTTTTAGGCTACGACAACGGTTTTAACAAAAACCGTTGTTAAAAGTAAAAAGACAACGGTTTTTGTTAAAACCGTTGTCTTTGATGTGTTGTTAAATAGGATTTTTGTTGTAGTGCAGGGAGAAAGTCCTAGAGGGGCTGGGGAGGAGTCCTAGCAAGCTATGACTCCACCCGCGCACATCAGCGCATGCGTGCATGGGTGCGCAGCAGTACACAAGGGAAGGGGCTCGGCCTAGGGGGCTCTGGATTGGGCTAGGTCAAGTAGGATTCTCGGCCGTGAGCTTGTAGCTGGAGTTGTGGCTTACGGTTGGGGTTAAGGTCAGGTTCTTAGGGTGCTAAGGGTCTAGTAGGGTCCATAGGGGGTCTGGATCGAAGATGGTCCAGCATGGTTCGAGCTTGGCTCGAGAAAAAACGAACATGGCTCGAGGTGTAGGCTAGGTGGTTCGACTAGGGTTTTCTCCTTTGATTTAAATCGAAACATGGCTCACGGGGGTCGAGTCATGGTTCGCGAGGGCCAAATTAATATAAAAGTCTAAGTTTTTAATTTAGAAATTTTATATGAAAGTTTGAAATTATTCGGGATTAAAACGCCTTAAAAACGAATAATTAAAGATTAATTAAAAAGTCTAGTATTTAAGCTAAATAAAATTATGAGAAATTTCATCAAATCTTAAATAATTATTTGGGATATGTTAGAGTCAACGAAATTAAGAAAAAGTGAAAAACGTGAAATTTTTCGTCTAAGGGTAAAACGATAATTTTACACCCGAAAAATTAGTAAACGTCATGGCAGTGTCTTGAATGATGTTTTATATACTAATATGATTACTTTAAATGTTTATGAATTTCTATATATTAAAATATGATTATGTTTGTGGGTTTTTACGATGAAACGATAACGTTAAAATATATTTTGCATGCTTGGTTTAAAAAAAAACGTTATATGCATGTTTAATTTTTATAAAGTGATGAAAATACGAAACGTTGAAGGAAGTGAAGTAATTGTGACTAATACGATGATATATTGGAGATATCGTGAGGAAGAAGGTCCCAGTGGGAGCCCGACGATCGTATTTTCATGGACACGATATGATATGTTAATATGTAGGCAAAAGGCTCAGTTGACGGGTGAGAGTGTCGCTGATGTCCCTGCCGCCCAGTACTGTGGTTATATGTAGATGGATCCATCGTCCAATACATAGACGAACACGAAAGTCACAATTAACGATCCGAATTCAACGAAAAGAAAAATTAATACGTATATGTTGATGATAATATGTATATGAATATGTTGATGATGATATGAAAATGTTTATGAAAAAACATTTATGTTAAAGTTTATGCGTCTTCATGAAATGTTTATTTTAAGTACAATTATTTTTTACTATTGTATGTGATATGTATATGTATTATGTTGTTATCAAGATTATGGTGTGTTGAATCTTTAGACTCAGTAGGTGTGATTGATGCAGGTGAGTGTGATGTTGAGGGTAGTGGAGGTCTTGATGCCTGATCTGACTGGACTGGAGGTGCACATGACCCGAAGACCAGCGCTTCTATTTTCCGCACTTATGATTTACGTTTATGATTTATGTTAAAATATTTTACAACTTTTTATTTATGTTTTTGAGAGGTTTTTGAGAAGTGATAGTATGAGCTATACTTTTCAAATTATTGCTTTTTAGGTTTGGTTTTATGTTTAAACTATTTCATTTGATTTTCAAATACTAGTTGGTTGTTTGATTTTAAAAATGATGCAAAAATATTTTATATATTTTGTATGAATGTTCGGCCGATGCAATAGTTTAAAAAAATAAAATTTTTAGTACTTTTTAAGCAAAACGAGTAGTGGACATTTCAAAGAAAATAATATTTTTTTACTTCTCGATTATGAAAGACAGATTCCAAACTTAATGTCTTATTGTTCTCGTTGTTTTCATATGTAGGTAATTTATAACAGCGAACCAAATCTAAGTTTAAAAGTTTATTGCATCTTGGAAAGATTCAACTCACATATGATGATAAAAAGAGGAGTCATTTCAGAATTTAATTTTGGAGTAGATAAATTTAGTAGGATAAATAGAATAAAATTGATTCCAATATAATATGCAACACTATATTATTTATAATTTAAAATTCAAATAAGGCATCTCAAGAGACAAAAATTATACAGCTGGTGCTTTTGACAGAATTATATCATGCATTAACTATTTCAAATTATGGAAATCTCGAATTGCATGCATTGAGTGTCAAACATTTCTAATTATTGAGAGTAATAGACATGTTTATTGAGGGTAATTTAATGTCTATTTGACCTATTTTATGAATATAGATCCGTGAGACCATCCCACAAAATATCTACTCGAGTGATTATAAAAGGAGCCATACAACCCACCAATTTTGGTCAAGAAGGCCCGCCTTATTAGCGAAGGTATTTCCCCGCCAATCTCAATGAGTTGCTTGGCTTCTAATGCATGAAGGCTTGGGAACCGACATGCTCTCCATGAATTAAGGCGTCTTATAGCCGAAATAAACCCACTTTTGATCTTTATTAGTGAAACTAAATTATTCGCGTCTCAATGTCGGGTGTGGACCAGTAGCCTCAACTTTAGTGACACTTTTGTTGTGGATTGTTATCTATGTCGAGAACCTTTTAACATCACTATTAAATCGTACTTGTCGGGTCATATTGATTGCACGATTAAATATGGATTGAATGAATGGCGATTCACAGGTGTTTATGACAACGCTTTGGTTTCTCTTAGGTTCAATCTATACCGACATTTGTGGAGATACATGTATGTGACCCACCATATTTCGTTGTTGATTTCCAATAACTCGTATCAAACGTGAAAGAATTTTGAAGACCACACCGACACCTGACAATAGATTAGGTGTTTTTGCACCATAATTTTCACAAAGTACGTGTGCCCACCAATTCTGTTCAAGAAGGCCCGACTTATTAGTGAAGGTATTTCCTCGCCAATCTCAATGAGTTGCTTGGTTTGGAATGCATGAAGGCTTGAGAACCGACGTGTTCTCCGTGAATTAAGGTTTTTTATAGTAGAAATAAACCCACTTTTGATCTTTATTAGCGAAACTAAATTATCCGCGTCTCAATGTCGAATGGACCAGTAGCCTCAACTTTAGTGGCACTTTTGTTGTGTATTGTTATCTATGGCGAGAACCTTTTAACATAACTATTAAATCATACTCTTTGGGTCATATTGATTACACGATGATAGATGGATTGAATGAATGGCGATTCACAGGTTTTTATTACAACCCTTTAGTTTCTCTTAGGTTCAAGTTGCGATGATCTATACCGACATTTGTATATATACATGTATGTGACCCATCATATTTCTTTGATGTTCAATAACTCATATCAAACTTAAAAGAAGCTTGAAGAGCACATCAACACCTGGCAATAGATTTGGTCTTTTTGCACCATAATTTCCACAAAGTATGTGTGCTCTCAACAACATTATACTCATGTCTGACAACTCAAACGAATTAATCTTTCACAGATGTAATCAAATCATTCTTATCCTTAAAAATCATATTTACAGACAGCTCTCCTTTATCTGAGTTATAATAGCTGGATCGCAAATTAGAAGGTACATCAATAGAATCAGGAAGCTCATCCCTGAATACTTTATAAAAAATGATGGCATCTCTAATGTGCCTGACATACTTTTCTCTATAATGTGTTACAAGATGGTTCACGTGATGACGTTCCTTCATCAAAACATACAAGCATATTCTCTTTGTTTTCATCATTTATCTCATCTTCGTCATTATCATGTTCTTCTCTAGACTCGCCATTTGACGGGATACTCACTAGCTCGTCATGCTCAACAAACTAAAAAAAATCATTATGATTATTGTCACCATCATCTGAAGACGAGCCTTCTTACCAACATCAATTCGATCTCAACCTTTTCCAAAATTTTCGGCCCAGACTGGAGATGTATTCGTCTAAATGTGGGATTTTCTTAGACAAACATGTGACATATTGATCTCACGATCCATTCCATGCTTCAAATGCATATTTCTTAATCTTGCAGTGACATGTATAATATATTATTCCGGATCATGAAAACCACCGTACAGAAAAGTACTAGTTTGGTTATTCCCTTTCGGATACGTTTAGCATGTATGATTCTGGTTCATGCTCCCGAAATCATGGTTAGTTGGCTCTGTTTCCACATACAAATTCAACATCTGCATATTTTGACTTTGCATTATAAAATATAAAACTTTTTCATCAACAATGTTAACATGTAGTTCATTGAATGATTTTTCCATGAACGAATATTTCGTTGAAAATTTGATAGTAAACTTCATTGGATCGATATTTATCTCCGTACTCACAACTTAAACAAACTCCAACAAACTGATAGATCGTAATAATTGAATCGGTCTTACATGTGAGATACTATATTTGACCGATACATTCCCAATAATAATATCACCACCCAAATATAAGAGAACTCCGATTGTATCTATCAAACTGATTGGAGAAATTGAAAATATAAAATCATATGTAAAATTTTAGAAAGAGTCGATGAAATCTGGGATAAAATGTAAAAAGAATATCAGTCTTTAGAATGAATTTACTTCAAAATTTCAAATTTAAGTCAATCAGGGAATCGCGGAAAGCCGAGAATCTTGGAAAGGGTTGTTCTCTTGCAACACCATTAGCAGCATCTCGGGGGAGATGCTACAGTTTTTTGCAGTGTCCGCTACTTTGAGCTGAGTTCCCTACAAAATATTATGCAGTGTTCACTGTTGATGGTAGAATTTTACGGAAAGTTTGCAAAAAAAAACTCCACTGGTATTTTTGAAATTTCATTTTTATAAAAAATTAATTATGAAAAAAATCACATTGATTTACTTGGTTTAGAAATGTGAAAAAATGTGAAACAAAATCGATCATAAATCTTTGAAGTGCACATATTTGAATTATTAAAATTTGAACATACATATCTCAAACAAAACGATACACATAATATGGAGGTTGAAAATATGGTAGATTATCAACTCATTGCACGATTCTCTTATGTTTATCAGAAAGAACACACGCACACCGTTTGCCTCACAAACATGTCGGTCGAAATTTTCCAATAATCATTTCAAATTTTTAGATGTTTCTTCATCCATTATGGTGAAAGCTAGTGGTATAACTTGATTGTTCGCATCCATAGTGACAACGATCAACTTTTTGTTCTTATATTTTGTGTAAAAATGTGTATCATCAATACTTATGATTTTGCGACAGTGTCAAATCCCATTTATGCAAAGTTTAAAAGCACAAAAAGACAAAGCTCAATGTTTTTATTACTCGGTTGTTCGATCTGATATGGTTCCACTCCACAACTGTTCCAGGATTATATTTGGACGGAGCACTCATATTTTGAAAGTAGTTGCACAAAGCTCTACCATGTATCATAAAAAATCTTTATCGTGCGTCGAAAAATTCTTCATGCCTTTGTATACAAGATTGTGTATTCAAATTTATCTCATTTTCTCAATTATATACTTAATTTCGAACAAAGGATCACATTGTACAATGCCCAATAGTGTGTTTTCCATCATTTCACTAAAGTTGCGATGATCTATACCGACATTTGTAGAGATATATGTATGAAACCCACCGTATTTTGTTAATTTCCAATAACCCGTATTAGACTTGAAAGAAGCTTTAAGACCTCGTCGACACCTGACAGTAGATGAGTTGTTTTTGCACCACCATTTTCATGAAGTACGTGTGCTCTCAACAATATTATACTCATGCCTGACAATTCTAATGAAGTAATATTTCACAGATGCTATCAAATCAATCTAATCCCTAAAAAAGCATCATGATTATTGTCGCAATTATCTGAAGAATGAGCCTCCGTAGCAGCTGCATCATCAATTGGATCTCAACCTGCTCCAACATTTTCGGCCCAAACTGGTGATGTATTCATCCAACATGTGGGATTTTCTTTGGACAGACATGTGACATATTGATCCCACGATCTACTTTCATGCTCCAAATGTATATTTTTTAATTCTTCAGTAACATGTACAATATTATTCCGGCTCATGAAAACCACTCCTGTACGGAGAAGTACCATTTTGGTTAAGGAAACCACCTTCGAAGAGGTGTAGAATGTATGATTCGGTTTCATGCCCCCGACATCATGGTTAATTTGTGTTTCCACGTACAAATTCAACATATATATATTTTGATATTGCATTATAAACTCTAGAAATTCTTCATCGACAATGTTGACATGTACCTCATTTCAAGACGATTTTTCCATGAACGCATATTTCGTTGACAATTTGATAGTAAACTTCGTTGGATCGATATTTAACTTCGTACTCATAACTTGAACAAACTCCAACAAACTAATAGATTGTAATAATAGAATCAGTCTCACATGTGAGATACTGTATTTGACCTATCTGTTCTTGATAATAATATCACCACCCAAATATAAGAAAACTACGATTGCATCCATCAAACTGATTGGAGAAATTGAAAAAATAAAATCGTGTGTTTAAATTTTTAGAAGAGTTGATGAAACCCAAGATAAAATGTGAAAAGAAGCTCAGTCTACATAATGAATTTGCTTCGAAATTTCAAATTTAAGTCAATCCAGGGATCGCAGAAAGTTTATAATTGTGGAAATTCGCATGCAACATCATTTTTGGGTTTAGAAACTCTAATAATCTTGCTTTTGATGATAACAAAAATTTTTATTTTGTTTCAAACATATTTACTCAAGTGTGGAATTGTTAACTCAATATGGAAGCTGAAACTCGAATTTATCCAAACTGAAAATATGACAGGTTTCGGTATTTTGATAATATCTCACAGCTCCATAATCCAAATGACCAGACACCAAAACAACTATATAGAAAATTCAATTTGGCACAAGTTGTATTTCATGTTAGCTGGGCTAAATCAGATTTTTTCTAGGCCAAACCGATAGTTGAAGACCAAACTGATTGCACTAAAACATCAATCAATTGGGCATGAGCAGTTGCGATATTTTGGTCAGTTTGATCAGCTCGGTTATCCAAACGAAACGATTCTGTATGCTTTACGAAGCTAAGACGATGATCTAAAAATCATATTGAGAAATCAAAGACTGAATCGGAGTGTAAAATATTGATAAATGATGTTAAATCTACTAGTTTTGCATAGGCTGAAATCAGCAAGACTGATTTTAGCATACCTCATCAGTTTAGTTCAGTTGAGCAGTTGACCAATTTCAACTGAGCAGTTTCAGTTGAGCAAGTTCAGTTGAGTAGAACTGAACCTTTTGACCGGACCAGAACTGATCTAGTTGAGCATACCAAAACAGAACCAGTTGCGCAAAATTGAACCAGTTGACCAGGAGCAAAAATGAATGACCAGTTTAGGCTCTGGTAAATGTCCAGTAAGACGAATTTGACCGTTGCAATTTCAGAAACAGTACAAAAACTGTCCAAAATATCATATTCTTCTGTCTAACATTTATATCATTGTCGGGGTCTATAAATACAACATCTTGAAGATTAAACAATGGTTTTTGGAAGGGGATTCAAAACATTGACAGTTAGCATGAAAAAATCTGCTAGTTGAGAGCAAAAGCCCTAGTATAAGGATACATCTGATATGTACACTGTAAACGATAAATCTCTCACACACAATCACTAACACATATACAATAGAGTTGAACTTCAAAGATTAGATGAGTGAGTCTTCACACAAAGACGTAAAACAATGTGTTTGTAGTCTTTGCATATGAGACGTTAAACAATATGCTGATTGTGAGGTGCTGCCTACAATCTTGAATGCTAGGAGTTCTAATTGGGTGTTGTCCTTTTGGATCGGATTTGTACAAAGAGTTGTATGAATCAAAGTCTTCTAGTGAATCATTCCCAAGGAGAAGACGAGTTGACGTATGAGTTGTTAATCTCTGAACATCCATAAACAAATTCGTGTTCTTCTAATATCAAAATATTGAATATTAAGTTTTTGATAAAATGCTTCAACCAAAATGTTTTTTCTCATTCAACTTGCATATCTTTTAAATGATTTACAAAAGTTTAATCGGTTACTACGAAGTATTATTTCGAGTGTCTTCTGCTTGGTTTACAAACCAAACACGATTTAATTAATCGGTGTTCTATATTTCAAGATCCGAGCTATTGTAGCTCAATGATTATCCCCCGAATAGATCCTATCAAGCGTTAACAACATCACGAGGGAAGCGCTGCAGCTTCTCGCAACGTCCGCTACTATGAGCAGATTTCGATACGAAATATTATTTAACATCTGTCATTGGTAACAGAAGTTTACGATAATTTTGCGAAAAACTCCCCCAGTATTTTGAAAGTCCATTTAAAAAAAAAATTAATTATGAAAAAATCCCTCGATCTACTTGACTTGAAATAGTACGTGTACAACAGACACGGCCAGTTGTTCAACTATTTGCAAATCAAAACAAATTTAATTTGGAGGGCTAAAGATAGAAGAAACTGTCCTGATAATGGAAAGGCCACTTTCTAGATCACTTTATAATTTATTATTATTATTTATTTTTTATTACATTAACCTAAGGCCACTTTCTAGATCACTTTATAATTTATAATTATTATTTATTTTTTTATTACATTAACCTAACATTTCGAAGCTACCAGTTATTACATTTAAATATTCAAACAATCTTTCCAGCAGCTTCATCATTTAACGTTCTTACAGTATTGATTTCTGTTTGGGAGTTTCTTCCTATTTTCATCTGTCACACAGTTGAGATATCAGTTTCGGAATTGGAAGCTAAGGTTCGATACATCACTGACAAAAAATGAATCCTTTAATTTGAGCTCTAATCAAGTGTACCCAACAATTTCTTATCCCTTAAACTTAATTGAACGGTACATCAATGTTTGCATGATAAAAACAGATGTCTATATTCGTGAAACAAATTGATCTGATCCACATCTATCATAAAAAATAATATTTATAACAAAAAATTTAATATTTTTTCTTAAGTCACCTAAACAGAAAATCTATTTCACAAAAATTAATTCGTAAAATAATGTTATAACAAATTTTATGTGAAAATAAAACATCTTGAAGATAATATAAACAAATCTTGTCAGAGTAGGTCTTTCATAAGACGATCTCACGGATCTTTATTCGTGATACGGATCAATCTTGTCTATTTTACAATAAAAAATAATATTTTTTCGTGAGTGACCTATATAGAATATTTGTATCACAAAATTGATCCGTGAAACCGTCTCACAAGAGTTTTTGTGATCTTGTCATCTCGTTACTTCCAAAGAATTTTTATAATTTCAATTGGCAAAATATTATTTTCAAATCAATCGCAACGAATCTCTATAAAATCTGAAGTTTAAAAAACAATAGAATTCACTTCAAAGTAACATACATACGTGGCCCTATAGACCTTCACAAAACATAATGAACCTAAGAATTAAAATTGAAAATTCATAAAAGAAGTTTTTAAAAATATTTAAATTTTTTTTTAAAGAAATTTTTTTTTAATTTAAGGGGCCTCTAATGTCGCATGGGCACGTAAGCATTTACACGCGTCTTTGAAATCAGACACTTGGCATCTTCCTACTCTCCCCCAAACTCTATATAAACCAGTTGCCTGTATTTGAATCATCATTCGAACATCTTGCGAACTTGCTTGTTAGAATTACTGAAAATCTTCGAATTATTTGTCCGTAACGATAACTCCACGGTTGAAAATGGCGTCCAACAATCAGATCAGCTACAAGGCCGGTGAAACCAAGGGTCAGACTCAGGTACTCTCTTGCTCTTGATCATTTGTAATTCTTGAATGCATTGGCTTCTGATCGCAACAAACAGAATTCGATGTGAATTCGACATGTTTTTTTTTTTTTACAGGAGAAGATTGGACATGGAGTCGACTCTGTGAAGGACCATACTGAGGGAGCCAAAGATAACACTGGGAACTACTTCACCTCCGCCAAAGACAAGGCTGGGGAAACCGCCCAAGCCGGCAAGGACAAGGTGACCGGCGCAGGCCAAGCCACCTGGAACAAGGCCGGTGAAACTACGGAAGCCGCCAAAGACAAGGTGACCGGCGCTGGCCAAGCCACCTGGAACAAGGCCGGAGAAACTACGGAAGCCGCTAAGGACAAGGTGACCGGCGCAGGCCACACCACCGGGGACAAGGCTTCTGAGACTACAGATGCCGCCAAGGATAAGACCAGCTGTGCAGCTCACACCACCAGGGATCATGCGTCGGGAGCTAAGGAATCCGGCAAGGAATCAGCTGAAGCCGGCAAGGAGAAGGGTGGCAATATCATCCAGAAAACCGCGGATGCACTGAAGAATACTTTCGGCGCGGGGGCGGAGCAGAAAGCGGACCAATAAATTGAATATTGAATTCCAATATTGAATATTGTTATTTGCTTCTGCTTTTGTTTTGGTTTTTGTTTTGGTATGTCTGGGGTCACATGTTCATTTGGATGTTAAATGAATATTGTAAATGAGGAAGCCTTTTCCTTTGAATTTGGTGTGCCAATTTGTGGGTGTGGCTTTCTTGTGTCTTTGTAATTTGGTCGTATTAACTAATACTATTTCTATTTTGTTTCAAGTTCTTGGAATTTTTTTTATATTAACGCAATGATATGTTAGCATTTTGGTTTCTTAGTGAAAAATGATTAATGCCATGAGTTTTCTATTCTTGCGTTTTAACAGTTAGTTCGACATTTATAAAAATTCACTAGAGGTAGAAGAAGCTATATCATCAAATTTTTCAATACAAAAAATATGTTCATTTAACTCATCATTCCTACCACTTGGCATGATACCAGTACTACCAGGTTTAGAAGTGCGGTTAAGTATGTTGTAGTCTTAACACACAAATCTCCCCAAAATTTGAGTGGATCGCAAGGGATGGCTTAAAACCCAAATATATGTCAATATAGTATGTGCTTGTGTGCATTTTGTTGGGTTGTACGCTCACTCCTGAAAAATCAGTGACATTATCAATTCTAGCAACTCTGACTAAAAGGTCAAGCTGAGTCCCAAATGTCGACAAAGAAGTTAATAGGTGGGGACAAGATTTGTCAAAGTTGGGTGGAGAATTTGAAAACGTGGGATGCGCAGAAATTTCGTGGATACGCGTTTTTAACGCGTATCCACACTGACAGGAGGCTCTATAAATAGAGCTCTCCTCTTCATTCTGAAATTATTCCTTCTTCGAGTTTTCTCTCATCTTATAATATTCTATAATATTTGTGAGGTGTTTGTTCTCCTGTATTAAGAGAGTGTGCGTTCTCTTTGGAAACACAGTGAGTGAGTTGTACACCACAAAATATTATAGTGGAAATTCTTTTCATCTTGCCCGTGGTTTTTACCCTAATAATTTTTAGGGGTTTCTCACGTAAATCTTGGTGTCCAGTTTATTCTTTATTTTCGGGTTTTATTATCTCAAATTCCGCAAGTGGGACCAACAAGTGGTATCAGAGCCTTGGTTTAAATTTCTTAAAATTCTGAGTATGCTCTGTGGTTGCAGCCTAGACTGATCTTCCACATCACAAAAGATTTTTTGGGATTTTTATTTAAGGCGGTATTATTTTTTCCAGTCTACTAAAATTGTTGTAGACATAATGGCGGGAAGGTACGAGATAACAAAGTTCAACGGAAGCAATTTTATGCTGTGAAAAATAAAGATACAAGCAGTTTTCAGAAAAGAGAATTGCTTGGCGGCTATTGANAGATTGACAGGTAGTAATAGATATTTTTAATTTGTGTGTATGCATCTAATTATTTTTCTAAATGAAAAATCTATATACCTATAAAAATGTGGATAATAAAAAAATTTTCCAATTATATATGAACGATCATAATTATCCTTCACATGTTATTTCTTTTCATTATCAAGCGACACGTGTGATAATTTCACATTGTGTCTATTAATTAATTATTAATACTAAATAGCCACATTTTAAAGTTATAATTTTGTGTTTTTGCCTTTCTCATGTTGTCTTTCTTTCATTATATATATTTAGTTATGACATATTGCATTCAATTTCTTTTCTTAAAAACGTATTTTATTTTATTCTATATATTTATAAAAGTGTGGATAATGGAAAAAAATTTCAATCGTAAAAATGGGCGTAAGATAAAGTTGTATATTTATATTTAATTAATTATATTTAACAAAAGTAAGTTATCTTCATGTTCTTAAATGTTTGATCTAATATTTAAAAAAAAATACTATTAAATTTACTTAATATTACTATTAATTATTTTTCTCATTTTAATAATTTTTTTGGACTTTCATTTTAAATTTTAAATTAAATTAATTATGTTATTTATTGAGCTATTTCACAATCCTTTGAATAAACTCAATGAATTATTGAAAATAATTATAATGTAATTAAATTTGAAAAAACTTCAAAAAATTATATACATGAAATACCCATGATAAAGTATCTGAATCCTTTGAATGGAAAGTCATTCAAATAATTATAAATTAAATATATTGATAAATGAAAAAATAAAAAAAAATGTCACCATTAGTACTTTTAAATTAAATAAATGAAGTGAATCGAAAGAAAAATTACATTTAATCAATGTATTTAATTTATTTTGTCAAATTATTGATTTCTAAATGCATTAACAAATATAATATTTTATAACCCAAAATTTAATTGTGAATTTAAATATTATTAATAAAAAAATTACTAAATTTGAATTAGAAGTACCTAGAAAAGTGTGGATGAAATGAACTATTAATCCACACATTATATAATATGATACTAGAAAGATATTTTTATAAATTAAAATGAGAGAGAGATATGTGGAAAATCAATCAATTTTTTCATTAGTTTTTTTCCTACTAAATCAAATGATTAAATTATTTTAATTTCTCTCACAGTTTCTATTTTATTTATGTCTCCCGAAAATTATATATTATCAAATAGTATTTAATTATAACAATAATGAAATGTCAATTTATTTATAATTGTAGAGTTATTCTCACACATATATAATGCAAATTATATTGACAAATTAAAAGTAATCAAATAGTAACTAAAAAAATTCAATAAACAATTAATTTGAACGAAAAAATATAATATATTTTGAGCTCATTCGATCACCTCTGTTATTTTTCTTTAATAAACTAACTTCATTACTGAAAAGATGTTAGGATCGATTTTGACACCAACAAGAGGTGTTTCAAACACAATTATCTCAATGAGCTGCAATAGCTCGTATTCTAAGAATGTTAATACTGATAAATTAAATTGAGTTTGATTTTCAAACCAAGCGGGAAAATCTCGAAATAATCTTCGTTAAGAAAACTGAAATAAAGCAGTTAAAGTTTTAGAACAACTTAAAATAAGCAAGGATTAGTCCGAATTTGTATCAGTTCAGTTATGGTGAGAACTAAAACTGATATCAGTTGAACTTGTCATAATAGTTTTAAGGTAGTTGTAATACAATAATAAAAACAAGTAAAGAGACGAAATTTGTTTATGGATATTAGGAGACTTCAAATGTTCTTAAGTCATCTTTTCTACCTCGAGGGTAAAATCCAATATAAGACTTTGATTTATACAACACTTTGTATAAACCAACTCAGCTAAGAACTTATCCTACTGTCTAATTGGACTCCTAGCACTCAATTAGACTGAAGGTAGTACCTATTAACCAGCACTTGTTAAATGTCTTTGTGCGAAAACTATATATACAAGTTTAGCATCTTTGTGCAAGACTCACTCAACTTATCTTTAAGCTTAACTCACTTCTATGTGAATGATTGTGTGCGCGTACGTGAGAACTGATCTATTAATACAATACGAAGGTGTTATCACACACTGAGATATTTGTGCTTCTAAATTAAGCTGATAATATTTTGAAGTGTTCTCTTAAATTTGGGCTGGTTGCTTCTTGTAAGCTGATATGAATTATGTGTGTCCCATTTTCTTCGTCTTATGTGTATATTCTTCTATTCCTCATACACCCCCTTTCTTTGATGGTCTTCATCTTGTATTTATAAAGGCGAAGCTGATCGAACATCAAAACTCATCAATTATGTATGTTTCAATTTGAATCTGTTTCCCAAAATGGTGTCTTCACTTTCTGAAAACCATTCTAGAAACTTTCTACTTTAAGCTCTACTGCAACGTTCATTTTTGTACCTTTGGTCGAACAATTGCTTGTACCTTTGTACAAAGCTGGATTCCTCTTGAAAAGCTTTCTGCGATATGTGAACTGGTCTGCTTCAAACTGTTGCTCTGAACTGATCAGCAACTAGTCTTCGGCTGGATTAGTGAAATCAGTTGGCTCGTCAGCTTGAACAGATTCAGTTGAACTAGTTCGCTGGGCTATTCATCAGTTCAACTCTTCATTAGCTGGCCTGGCTTCTGAATGTCATCTACCGAATCACATATCAGCCGGACAATCAGTAGAATTGGTCTTTGAGATATCAGTTAGACTGGTTCAGTTTGGACAATCAGTTACCACTGTTAGAGTAGGTGCACGTCGTGCCAAGTGTTGGCCGAGTGTTCACAATGAAACTCTATGTATAAACAGTCTTTATTTTAATAATATTTGAAATTATTGTTTTGGCACATCTTTATCTGTATACCCATGCTAGTTGCATAGATAAAGCCCTTGAATATACAAATAGTAGAAAGAATATGAGATGCTCATATGATGAGTATCATGAAACTCATATTTGGAATACTGTATATTCTAAACGGTTCCTAGTCGATTCAGCCGCCGCTAAGAAGGATATAGGCCGCTCGAGCTTGAGACTAGTATCTGCGATGTGAGTACCATGTTTCATTGGTAGGGGACATTGTGATGTCCGAGCATGCAGATAGGTGCTCCTGGTAGAGTGCACTGAACAACCCTCCATTAAAGGACTTTCCAAGTGGTTCTCACTTATCGAGTGGAAAAGTCCTAGTTTATGGTTGTACACCATTAGTCCTTATGACCCGGGACAACATTGAGACTCTATGTGCTAGAATTACACTTTGACTTGTTTACCGACTCTCATGGGGTCATCAGGTGGCAAGGTTGGGTGTTCTGTCGAAACATATAGGAGTCGATGCATTGTAGTCGGGGATTCACCGCTTACCTACGGGTATGGATATCCTATGTGTTTTTCATGTATATGTAGTTTGAAATCTCTGATCAGAGTATGGTGGTAATTATGAAAGGGGTTTCATAGATTACACCATCGATGCAACTACGACATGACACATAGTATCGATTCATTGACAACTCTCGATAAACCAATGGTTGTCGAATCGGTCGGGATATATGAGATGAAGGGACCGTACTGTACGCTAACCATAATTGAATGGTTCTTGCAGGCACTATCATTTGATACCTAGGGAATCATGTAAGCGATGCTGCTAGGCGTTTAACATGATTGGTTGGGTACTATCAGACTTGAGTTCTGACGTTCTTATTATCAAGGATCAAGATANGCGGTGTTTGACCTATATCTAGAACAGCTAGATGTGAAAACGACGTCTCTTCATGGAGATCTTGAAGAAGAAATTTATATGCTACAGCCAGAAGGTTTTGCGAAAAAAGGCAAAGAGAACTTGGTTTGCAGGTTGAACAAATCTCTGTACGGTCTCAAACAGGCGCCGAGGTGTTGGTACAAGATATTTGACTCCTATATCATGAGCCTTGGATACAACAGACTGAGTGCAGACCCTTGTACGTATTTCAAGAGGTCTGGTGATGATTATATCATTTTGCTGTTGTATGTGGATGACATGTTGGTAGCAGGCCCCAACAAAGATCAGGTCCAAGGATTGAAGGCACAGTTGGCTAGGGAATTTGATATGAAGGACTTGGGACCAGCAAACAAGATTCTAGGGATGCAAGTTCACCGAGACAGAAGTAACAGAAAGATTTGGCTTTCCCAGAAAAATTATTTGAAAAAAGTCTTGCAACGCTTCAACATGCAAGATAGTAAGCCAATTTCGACCCCTCTTCCTGTTAACTTCAAGTTATCCTCCGAGATGTGTCCTAGCAGTGAAGCAGAGAGGATTGAGATGTCTCGAGTACCATATGCATCAGCAGTGGGAAGTTTGATGTTCGCCATGATCTGTACAAGACCGGACATTGCTCAAGCAGTGGGAGCAGTTAGTCGGTATATGGTGAATCCTGGACGAGAGCATTGGAGCACTGTTAAGAGGATCCTTAGATACATTAAGGGTACCTCGAATGCTGCATTATGTTATGGAGGATCGGATTTTACACTCAATGGCTATGTCGATTCAGATTATGCTGGTGATCATGATAAGAGGAAATCTACTACTGGTTATGTGTTTACACTTGCAGGGGGAGCAGTAAGCTGGGTTTCAAAACTGCAGACAGTTGTGGCGTTATCTACAACAGAGGCAGAATACATGGCAGCTACTCAAGGTTGCAAGGAGGCAATATGGATTGAAAGGTTATTGGAGGAGATCGGGCACAAACAAGAGAATGTTCCTTTGTTTTGTGATAGTCAGAGTGCCTTGCACATCGCAAGGAATCCAGCTTTTCATTCCAGGACGAAACACATTGGTGTCCAATTTCACTTTGTGCGAGAAGTAGTAGAAGAAGGAAGGGTGGATATGCAGAAGATCCATACAAAGGATAACATAGCTGATTTTCTGACCAAGCCAGTGAACTCTGATAAGTTTGAGTGGTGTAGATCCTCAAGTGGCCTAGCGGAAACGTAAGCAGCATATAATGGCAAGATTGAAAGGATATGTGGAGATGTGTTTGATTCTCAATCAAATCTCCAAGTGGGAGAAATGTCGACAAAGAAGTTAATAGGTGGGGACAAGATTTGTCAAAGTTGGGCGGTGAATTTGAAAACGTGGGATGCGCAGAAATTTCATGGATACGTGTTTTTAACGCGTATTCACACTGACAGGAGGCTCTATAAATAGAGTTCCTCCCTTCATTCTGAAATTATCCCTTCTTCGAGTTTTCTCTCATCTTATAATATTCTATAATATTGTGAGGTGTTTGTTCTTCTGTATTAAGAGAGTGTGCGTTCTCTTTGGAAACACAGTGAGTGAGTTGTACACCACAAAATATTATAGTGGAAATTCTTTTTATCTTGCCCGTGGTTTTTAGTCTAATAATTTTTAGGGGTTTTTCACGTAAATCTTGGTGTCCAGTTTATTCTTTATTTTCGGGTTTTATTATCTCAAATTCCGCAAGTGGGACCAACACCAAAGATGTCTCTTGACACAGTGTTCATTAGCCAAGATAACGCTAATGCATCGACTCATTCCCACTAAGGCAAATGCTTGCCTCTTCCAAGTGCCATCAATAAATGGAATTTTGTTCTTGTTAACATCGTCCTTACTCCAGACACCATATCAATTGACCACTGATTAAGTGCATACCTGGATTGAATGAACAATGGATCATTAAAATTGATTTTTTCCATGAATCTATTCCCTCGAACAGCTCACAAAAGAAGCCAAAAATCAACTGCTCGCACTCGTATACTGATACTGCGAAGAAATTGGATAAGTATCTGTGAACTCAGGTGAAATATGGGGAAAAATCGCCTAAGATCAAGGCTCTACCACTGGTGAAGTTTGGATTTCGTTACGTTTAAACTGACTACTTTGTATTGTGACAATAATACAGCTCTGCGAATTGCGACGAATCCTATGTTTCATGAGCGTGCGAAACATATCCGGATTGATTGTCATTGTCGCTTGTTTAGGGAGCAAATCAAAGATAAAACTCGAGAGAATTGTAGCGCTAGCAGATGTATTTGTTCAGATTTTTCAATACAGAAAATGAGTTCTCATTTGACTAAATAATCGTAGCATTTTAACACTTCGGCTAAGTAAATATAAATTATAACAATATAATTCATTATGTAAAGTTCACGTAGCGATACATATCAACAAAAATGATAATCGTGAATCATTTTATAAAGCGCATCTCCTTTATGCATAATTAAATTTTATTACAATTCTTTCGTTTTCTTTTCTTCTTTTTTTTTTTTTAACAATTATATATGCAACTATTCTAGTTGTTCGATTGACAGGTAGTAATAGATATTTTTAATTTGTGTGTATGCATCTAATTATTTTTCTAAATGAAAAATCTATATACCTATAAAAATGTGGATAATAAAAAAATTTTCCAATTATATATGAACGACCATAATTATCCTTCACATGTTATTTCTTCTCATTATCAAGCGACACGTGTGATAATTTCACATTGTGTCTATTAATTAATTATTAATACTAAATAGCCACATTTTAAAGTTATAATTTATTGGACTTTCATTTAAATTCTAAATTAAATTAATTATGTTATTTATTGAACTATTTCACAATCATTTGAATAAACTCAATGAATTATTAAAAATAATTGTAATTAAATTTTTTAAAAAAATTCAAAAAATTATATACATGAAAGACTCTTGATAAAGTGTCTGAACGCTGGAGAGTCATTCAAATAAACTAAAATTAAATATATTGAAAAATGAAAAAATTAAAAAAAAAATTGTCAACATTATTACTTTTAAATTAAAAGGAAATTTTATTTAATCAATTTTTTTAATTTATTTTTTCAAATTATTAATTTCCAAATGCATGAACAAATATAATATTTTATAATCCAAAATTTAATTGTGAATTTAAATATTATTAATAAAAAATACTTAATTTGAATTAGAAATACATATAAAAGTGTGGATGAAATGAAAACGTTCATCCGCATACATTATATGATATGATATTAGAAAGATTTGTTGTAAATTAAAATGAGAGAAATATGTGAAAAATCAATCAAATTTTTCATTAGTTTTTTTCCAACTAATTCAAATAATAAATAAAATAAATCGAATGATTAATTATTTTAATTTCTTTCATAGATTCTATTTTATTTAGGTCTCCCTATAATTATATATTATCAAATATTAATTCAGTATAACAATAATGGCATGTCAATTTATTTGTATTTGTAGAGTTATTCTCACTCATATATAATGACAATTATATTGACAAAAAGTAATCGAACATTAACTAAAAAAATTCAATAAAAAATTAGTTTGAACAAAAAATTATAATATATTTTGAGCTCATTCACCTCTATTATTTTTCTTTAATAAAATGACTTAATTACTAAAAAGATTTTGGTATGTGCGCTTAATAAGATTATCTTATATAACGTTGTTTTTTTTTCTTGTTCAAATATAGACAATTAGTGATCGGTGTAACTTGTTGTTGAATCGGATAAATATGTGCAAATTGAGTTGAAAGAATGTAAATATAATAATTCAGTGTAGATATTTATTTAACTAATATGACAATTAATTGGTTTATAATAAAATGATTATAAGTTAATTAAAAGAATATATGCATTTGTTGTGAAAAAGTAAAAATTTACGGTAAAAAGTAAAAATCTCAAATTCTCAAAATTATCACACTACACACTTTATAATATTTTTCTCTCAACTCAATTGTGATTTTCTTCACAAATGAGAGATCTATTTATAGAAAAATTTTACAAATAATCCAAAAATAAATTACATCATTACCTTCATCATCACACACAAATTTCAATATTCAACACCTAATTTTCAACATTCAAATATTCAACATTCAATATTCAAATATTCAATATTAAAATATTAAATTTTCAACACTCCCCCTTATGATGAAGATCATAATGATTGTCTTCATTACGTGTTTTTATACTGTCTCGTTAAAAACCTTACTAGGAAAAACCCATTGGGATAAAAACCATAGTAAGGGAAAAAGAGTGCAGTCACGTAAACTCCCCCTCATGTTGACACGAACAATTCTTCACAGATTTCGTAGATTG
>NC_133318.1:1345709-1345832 GCF_012295235.1 Primulina huaijiensis | reverse complement strand
GGAATGATGCCCAACTCTTGGACGAAATTCCTAATCCAAACAGCCTCCATTGCTGCAGCTGATGCAGCAATATATTCGGCCTCAGTGGTGGAATCCGCAGTACTGTCTTGCTTGGAACTCTTC
>NC_133318.1:1344497-1345615 GCF_012295235.1 Primulina huaijiensis | reverse complement strand
GTATTGAGAAAGTACCACATCCTCCGAGAGATTGTGGAAAGAGGAGAAGTGTCGATTGACAAAGTCGGCTCCGCAGATAATGTTGCTGATCCACTAACTAAGCCTTTACCGGGACCATTATTCGAGAAGCATCTNTTCAAATAATAAATAAAATAAATCGAATGATTAATTATTTTAATTTCTTTCATAGATTCTATTTTATTTAAGTCTCCCTATAATTATATATTATCAATATTATTTAAGTATAACAATAATGGCATGTCAATTTATTTGTATTTGTAGAGTTATTCTCACTCATATATAATGACAATTATATTGACAAAAAGTAATTGAACATTAACTAAACAAATTCAATAAAAAATTAGTTTGAACAAAAAATTATAATATATTTTGAGCTCATTCACCTCTATTATTTTTCTTTAATAAAATGACTTAATTACTAAAAAGATTTTGGTATGTGCGCTTAATAAGATTATCTTATATAACGTTGTTTTTTTTTCTTGTTCAAATATAGACAATTAGTGATCGGTGTAACTTGTTGTTGAATCGGATAAATATGTGCAAATTGAGTTGAAAGAATGTAAATATAATAATTCAGTGTAGATATTTATTTAACTAATATGACAATTAATTGGTTTATAATAAAATGATTATAAGTTAATTAAAAGAATATATGCATTTGTTGTGAAAAAGTAAAAATTTACGGTAAAAAGTAAAAATCTCAAATTCTCAAAATTATCACACTACACACTTTATAATATTTTTCTCTCAACTCAATTGTGATTTTCTTCACAAATGAGAGATCTATTTATAGAAAAATTTTACAAATAATCCAAAAATAAATTACATCATTACCTTCATCATCACACACAAATTTCAATATTCAACACCTAATTTTCAACATTCAAATATTCAACATTCAATATTCAAATATTCAATATTAAAATATTAAATTTTCAACACTCCCCCTTATGATGAAGATCATAATGATTGTCTTCATTACGTGTTTTTATACTGTCTCGTTAAAAACCTTACTAGGAAAAACCCATTGGGATAAAAACCATAGTAAGGGAAAAAGAGTGCAGTCACGTAAACTCCCCCTCATGTTGACACGAACA
>NC_133318.1:1343594-1343744 GCF_012295235.1 Primulina huaijiensis | reverse complement strand
ATTGTTATTTTCATAAACATTATTAAGGACTAAATTAAATTAATTCAAGTGTTGAATTAATTAAACATTAGTGGACCTAGTAGAGTCCAAATAATTAAATTAATTCAAGTGTTGGATTAATTAAATCATATTGAGTCTTGTAGAGCTCAG
>NC_133318.1:1291391-1343239 GCF_012295235.1 Primulina huaijiensis | reverse complement strand
CATAATTAATTCCAGGCCTTTGAGAAAAACCTTGTGCAACAAGTCGAGCTTTATATCTTACTATTTCATTTTTCTCATTTCGCTTTCGAATAAAAACCCATTTGTATCCAACAGGTTTTACACCTTCAGGTGTAAGGACTATAGGTCCAAAAACATTACGTTTATTTAGCAAATCCAATTCAACCTGGATGGCATCTTTCCATTTTATCCAATCATGCCGATTTTTACACTCACCAAAAGATTTTGGTTCATGATCTTCATTATCATTTATGATGTCGATTGCCACGTTATAAGAAAATATATCATCAATTTCTTCTATATCTTTTCGGTTCCATATTTTTCCAGTATTAATATAATTGATAGAGATTTCACGATTCTCGTCAGTTTGTGGTTCTGACAGAACATTTTCATCATCATGTGTTTCTTCAGGAACATCATTCTCTATTTTGTGATCATCATGTGTTTCTTCAGGAATATCATTTTTTATTTTGTGATCATCNCTTTCAACTTTTTGCATGTGCAAGACAAGTCTCCCTTCCCCCATTTCCACTCACCTTGGCCGAAACTTTCATGATTTTTCTCTCAAAGTTTTTCTCTCATTTTCTTCTTCAAGTGTTGAGGGAAAAATATTCTTCTCATTGAAAAATCTTCTTGTTTTTCTAGTGCAAAACAAGAAGGGATTTACCTAGCAAGTGGTGGGCCTAATTTTGAAGGAGGAGGAAGCTTGTAGATCTTCATCCATTCAAGAACCAAGTTGTTTACAACTTGGTTGGTGCCATTCATCAACCTCAAAAGGTTGATAGGTATAATTTTTGTAAACACAATATGTATGACATTTTGTTGTTTTTGTATTTGCTACACCAAGATATGGAGGTGGCCGAAATTTTTACATAAAAATTTGATTTTTTAAACTTCCGTTGCGCTTCCGGTCACCGTAACCGATCCCCTTTCAAGTGGTATCAACCGATCCCCTTTCAACCACTTCCAATTTGCGTCTTGATAGTTTCAGTTTTGGCTCGGGAACTGACTAGTTTAGAGCCTGATCAGTTTGGAGACTGATCGTTTCAACTTTTCGCGCACTTAGATAAATTGTTAGAAACATAATAACATGTTTTATTAACATTAAAATCAAGATTGCGAACATGAAATGTTTCAACAAAATATTTTGGTATGTGAAGTTGAATGTGATTATCTTATATAACATTGTTTGTCATTTTCTTGTTAAAATGTAGACAAGTAGTGGTCGTTGTAAATTGTTGTTGAATCAGATAAATATGTGCAAATTTGAGTTGAAAGAATGTAAATATAATAATTCAATGTAGATATTTATTTAACTACTATGAAAATTAATTGGTTTATAATGAAATGATTATAAGTTAATTAGAAAATATATGCATTAAATTTTTTATTTATGATTTTTTTTATTGTTAATATGAATGTGAGTTAAACGAATTGATTTACAATTATTTGGATACTATTACATTTACATTCTTCTCTCCATTTTTCAATACATTATGTGTTTACTATTTTGGTGGGTTCAATAATTGTCTATGCTGAGTAGAGTAATAGAAATGTGACGCTTATGCTGCTGTGCGATTTAAAATATTCGAGTTGCACTGTTACCACCAGCTATAGTTTTTGGTAAAGCTGCAAGCACTCAATTCGACATATTTAATTTACGTTATTTATTTGTTTTAGATTTGTTATTATTAAAATTAGATTTTCATTTCATTAAATATAACTATTGTTCTTGAAAAATTAAATATATTAACAATTATTTTAATTAACTTTAGCCATCCAATTGTGAAAATCTTAAATTATCTACATAAATCGAAAAACTCGTTAAGGACATATATTTAAAATTTTAATATCATAAGACATATATGAAAATTGTATTTTATANTTTAAATTAAATTAATTATATTATTTATTGGACTCATTTCAATAATTTTATTGGACTTTCATTTAAATTCTAAATTAAATTAATTATGTTAATTATTGAACTATTTCACAATCATTTGAATAAACTCAATGAATTATTAAAAATAATTGTAATTAAATTTTTTTTAAAAATTCAAAAAATTATATACATGAAAGACTCTTGATAAAGTGTCTGAACGCTTTGAATGGAGAGCCATTCAAATAAACTGAAATTAAATATATTGAAAAATGAAAAAATTAAAAAAAAAATTCAACATTATTACTGTGGGGACCCGGACGCTAATCCATGTATTAATCATTATTAACGTCAAATAACAATTAATAAAAATGGGACTAAAAATTTTCTTTTTAAATTATGAATGCGGAAACGTAATGTAATCTAGTTAATATACATAATAGTATAAAAGTACAACATATGTACTACATATATCGATCTCAACTAGGTTCAGCATCTATGCATCAAGGGCTGAATCCTACTCTGCTTCTGGGCCCGGATCTCCACGCTAACTATACTCTCTCTCATCTTTTTCTTGATCCTGATCATGTCCCACCTGTTGTCAAGCACACATACAAACAAGACAACAGCCAGATAACTCCGTTGAGAATTACATTCCCAGTATAAATCATGTATACATGCATTTCATATAAACAGTTATAAAAGCATATAACAGGCATTCATAACATGTATCAAAATCAGAAACATGAATCAAATATTAATAATAAATCATATTCTAAAGATGTACCATAATCAGGAACATAATTCAATATCAAGCAATGAATCACTCTCCGTGATTCTCAGACTCATACTCGACTCAGTCCTAATCTAGGGATCCCGATCTGAATAAGAACATACACCCACCTACTCTCTCGATCGGGGTGGTGGTACGTTCTTATTCACGGACTTTGACCCTTTCCATATCGAACATCAGTAATAGAAGCAACTCCAATTCTATCCACTTCGATATGACCAAACGTCCGATGTCCTGACCTATCCGTCAAAGACTATGGCACTTCCGTCATACACTATCCTGTGACAAAGTGCAATGGGCCAATGACGATTCCTCACTATCCGGCCCTTCTGTCACAAGACCAATCATTAATACCTGCTATCTATAAATCAATAGAACAAGCATATCAATTCATTCATTAATTGCAAATTATCAATGCAATAAAATAAAGTATGTGATTTAGGGAAACTCGAGTCAAACCTCACTCGAGTTGTGCAATCCCAACTCAACATTAATTTATACCTTTATCTTCTCGGTCCGACGAAGACGAAGTCTCGAATTCAACTCTGTCCATACCCAATCTGGCAAGGACAATATCGAATAGATACAATATCAATGTACTACTCAATTTAAGACCTGTTCTGATCAATACTCAAATCAAGACATACTCTGATCAATGTCAATAAAGTACGATACAATCTCAATCGATACTGAATCTGATCAATATCGATCTACTGATGTTTCGACGGCATAATAATACAATCTCAATAACCCCGTCAATCTCAACATCACAGATATAATACCAGAACTCATAAGCGATATCGGTATAACTCATAATCTCAACGATAACAGACAATAGTCTCAAATCTGTACAATCACGATCATATCAGTTCTGAAAATCATAATAATTACATACACAGTCCGTTCTTCGATCTGACTTCAATTATACGATGTCTACTATATCAGAAACACCATATATGACTCATATTCGATTCTGACAATATCATAATTTCAAATCGTATCTAAACATAACAAAACTTACGTCCAGTTGTAGCCTGCGTCGATAGGAACATGGTATTGAAGTCGGATTTAAGATCTAACGGGCGGATCTTTCACAAACTTCAAATTTCTAAACTAAAAGGCGTAAGGATTATTTCCTCACTTTTCTCAACCTTTCCTCGATTCCTTTCTCTGAATGTTTTCTGAAGGAAACTAATATATATTAGGTTAATATATAATGCATGGTTGAAGGCAAATGGCTCACCCTAAGTGCAACACGTCTCGCGCATATGTGCGTCCTCTACCGGCGCATATGCGCGAGACCAACTGGTCTCGGCTCTCAAGTGTTCTGCTGCTCGCGCATATGCGCGCACCTTCTCGGCGCATATGCGCGAGAATCTCTGTTCTCGCAGGTGGCTGTTCGAACCTCTCGCGCATATGTGTGCTCTGTCTCGCGCATATGCGCGAGGTCTTCGCCTCGGCATATCCTGGACCCGAACAGCTCGCGCATGTGGCGCATACTTCTCGCGCATATGCGCGAGACCTTCTGGTCACGCACACTTGCCCTTCGCGCATATGCGCGCATCTTCTCGCGCATGTCGTGTAAATCTCTGCCCACCACTCATGTTCATGCATTTTCTTCTCAAATTCATTCCAATCCCACTAATTGCACTTTAACCCCTGAAATCTTCATGAATTACAATTCTGGATATTAATTCAGGATTAAGTACAGTGATATAATCTCGGACATTACAATTACTTTTAAATTAAAAGGAAATTTTATTTAATCAATTTTTTTAATTTATTTTTTCAAATTATTAATTTTCAAATGCATGAACAAATATAATATTTTATAATCCAAAATTTAATTGTGAATTTAAATATTATTAATAAAAAATACTTAATTGAATTAGAAGTACATATAAAAGTGTGGATGAAATGAAAACGTTCATCCGCATACATTATATGATATGATATTAGAAAGATTTTTTGTAAATTAAAATGAGAGAAATATGTGAAAAATCAATCAAATTTTTCATTAGTTTTTTTCCAACTAATTCAAATAATAAATAAAATAAATCGAATGATTAATTATTTTAATTTCTTTCATAGATTCTATTTTATTTAGGTCTCCCTATAATTATATATTATCAAATATTAATTCAGTATAACAATAATGGCATGTCAATTTATTTGTATTTGTAGAGTTATTCTCACTCATATATAATGACAATTATATTGACAAAAAGTAATCGAACATTAACTAAAAAAATTCAATAAACAATTAGTTTGAACCAAAAATTATAATATATTTTTAGCTCATTCACCTCTGTTATTTTTCTTTAATAAACTGACTTCATTACTAAAAAGATTTTGGTATGTGCGCTTAATAAGATTATCTTATATAGCGTTGTTTGTTTTTTTTCTTGTTCAAATGTAGACAATTAGTGATCGGTGTAACTTCTTGTTGAATCGGATAAATATGTGCAAATTTGAGTTGAAAGAATGTAAATATAATAATTAAGTGTAGATATTTATTTAACTAATATGACTATTAATTGGTTTATAATGAAATGATTATAAGTTCATTAGAAGAATATAAGCATTAAGTTTTTATTCATGATATATTATTTGATATTGTTATTGTGAATATGAGTTAAACGAATTGATTTGTAATGATTCAGATACTATTACATTTACACTTGTCTCTCCACTTTTCAATACATTATATGTGTGTTGGGTACAATAATTATTCCTGCTGAATAGAGCAATCGAAACGTGACGTTTGTATTGCTGTATTGTTTAAAATATTTGAGTTGCACTATTAGCACCAGCTATAGTTTTTTGTAAAGTTACAAGCGCTCGATCCTGCATATTTAATTTACGTTATTTATTTATTTTTGATTTGTTACTATTAAATTTATATTTTCATTTCATTAAATATAACTATTGTTCTTGAAAATTTAAATATATCAATAATTATTTTAATTAACTGTATTCATCCAATTGTGAAAATCTCATATATAGAAATTGTATTTTATATTATTTTAATTTTTATTAACTTTAATTTTCGAACATAATTTATTCTTAGATTAATGGATCATTGACCATGAATGTCAAATTAAATGTTGATATTAATCATGATTTAAATTTTATATCCATTACTTCTCTCTTTAATTTCTTTGAAACTCACAAAAACTTCTGCTTGTTGTAATTGTTTTATTGAAAAGTTTGATATTTTATTTAAATTTCATTTGAGATTATAATTTTGGCATCCAGTTTATCTCGAGGAATTGCACATGGGAAAGTGTAAAAGAAATAGAAGGAAAATATTCATTTAATTTACTTGTTTGATTTTCATTTTCTTTTTATTTTTCAAGTGTCAAGTCATCCATTTTTTCCTTAGTGTACTTACTATTTATTTCTAGGATATATATTTAGTCAGATATTGCAATGATAGTATAAGATTGAGGTCAAACTATAAATCTGATTTGACATCAGGTGTATTATCTATATATTGTACATGTCATTTCATCTCCATCTAAATCGTTGTTTACATTTCCTAATACACAGTGTGTGGATGGATAAACTTTTTTTTGAGTTTTTTTCAATCCATTTTGTTTTATATGTTTCTTGTTTACTATCATTCTCTAATAATACAAGTTTTTTATATTGAATTTCTAACTTTTATATAAAAATTGTCTTATATAACTAGAGGATCGAAAATGCATTAAATTTACTTTTTTGTGGTATGCTCATTTTAACAAAATAAGGTGGTGTTGATGTTCAAGAATTTATGTAAATCGTTACTTCCAAAGTTCTAATGAAGTTTTTTAATTTCAACTGGCGAAATATGATTTTAAAATTAAACCACAACGAATCTCTGTAAAACAAGCATAATAAAAATATATAATTAACATACGTACGTACGTGGCCCTATGGATCTCTACACAAACTACCGTAATAAAAAATAAAAAAATTTGACCAGCCTAATGTTGCATGTGCACGTAGCATTACACGCGTCTCGAGAATCAGACACTTGGCGTCTTCCTAACCTCCCCCGAACTCTATATAAACCCATTTGCCAAACTTTGGTTGTTCATTCAAACATTTTACAGTCTGTGTTATTCAATCCTCGCTAAGACAACTTCGTATCATTCGAGATTATTTGTTGGTGGAAAAAATTCGCAGTTGAAAATGGCATCCAACGATCAGATCAACTACAACGCCGGTGAAGCCAAGGGTCAGGCTCAGGTACTCTCTTGTTCTTAATCATTTTTAGTTCTTGAATGCATTTCCTTCCAAGTCACATTTTAGCCTACCTGGTTTTTTTTTTTTTTTTTTGTTTTGTTTTATAGACCTACACACATTAAGTTTTAGTATAATTTATAGTAGCTTGATGATCTATATTTAATAAAAATAAAAGGAGCCCACAGCTTAACTCATGAGAAAAGAGTTGACTTAGAAAAAAAACAATCGAGCAAAATCTAACGAAAAATATAGTGGGAAATGGATCAAAGAGAGAAGAAATATTTTTGAAATCATACGAGTTCCATCGTAAAAATATTGAAAATCTTTTTAGCCTGGTAGATATAAAATTCTGATTCCTTACCATGAGTGCTTTTGCAGGAGAAGATTGGACATGGAGTCGACGCTGTGAAAGACCATGCCGAGGGAACCAAGGAGAACACCGGAAACTTCTTCACCTCCGCCAAAGACACGGCTTTTGAAACCGCGCAAGCAGCCAAGGACAAGGTGATCTGCGCAGGCCAAGCTACCTGGGATAAGGCCAGTGAAACTACGCTAGCCGCCAAGGACAAGGTGACAGGCGCAGGCCAAGCCACCTGGGACAAGGCCGGTGAAACTACCGAAGCCGCCAAGGACAAGGTGACCGGCGCAGGCCAAACCACCAGGGATAAGGCTTGTGAAACTACGGAAGCGGCCAAGGACAAGGTGACCGGCGCAGGCCAAGCCACCAGGGACAAGACAAGTGAAACTACAGAAGCCGCCAAAGACAAGGTGAGCGGCGCAGGCCAAGCCACCAGGGACAAGGCTTCCGATACCACAGATTACGCCAAGGATAAGACCAGCGGAGCAGCTCATGCCACCAGGGATCGAACGTCGGGAGCTGCTGAATCCGGCAAGGAATCAGCCGAAGCCGGCAAGGAGAAGGGCGGCAACATCATTCAGAAAACCGCGGATGCATTGAAGAATACTTTCGGCGTGGGGGGCGACCAGTAAATTGAATATTGTTATTCGCATGTTCCATTTTGGATATTAACGAATATATTGTAAACGAGGAAGCCTTTTTCCTTTGCATTTGGTATACCAATTCGACGGAGGGTATGGCTTTCCTTGTCTCTTTGTAATTTGGTCCAATTCACTAATGCTATTTCTATTTTGCTATAATAATAAATTTCTTGGGATAAATCCTTTTTTGGTTTATATTAGTAAAATCCACAAATTTCAATTCAATGTATTATTTATGTGTATTTCGAAATTTTAGGTACATAATTTCGAATTTTGGGAAATAAAATATAAGATAAAAAGTATAAGATAAAGAGATAATGATTATATATATATATTTGGATAAGCATAATCATGAGAAAAATGAGAGATGACAACTTATATATACTAAATTCAAGATTTAATTCAGAAGTTTAAACGAGAAGATAAGTATGACCTAGTTAGCAGTCATCCTCTATAAATGGAAGAAGCTACAATTCAAAGTTTAAACATCATTTACACCTCAAATTTTTGAAATTTCTCTCCCAAAACTATGCTTCAGTCATCAAAGTTCTCTTCTGAGTTCGGAAAATTATTTCTCTCGCTCAAGTGCTCAGAATCCGATCTCCAAATCCGATCTCCACTGTTGAGAATAAGCTTCCATATGTATCAAATAACATATCCAAAATTCGGCTAAATCCAACTGTTAGTTTTTAGTTTATATCCTTCGCAAGAAAATTGCTCAGATTTTAAGCGGAAACAGTTTTTCGTCCACAAATAGGTCAAAATGTTTTCGAACCCGATCTCCACCGTTAATAATTTATTTGATGTACTTTTGAATGTACTGTGAAATTGAAGTCTGATCCAATGGTTCAATAAGGCGCGAATGATTTTGCAAGATGACTGGTTTTTCGGTTAATGTGTTGATGCGTTTTCGAGGTGCCAGTTGCATGATTTTTCTATGATTTTCGAATTCTTCACGTTTTGTTCAAGGTCTAAGGTAAGTGGGTTTGTTTTAAAAATATAATTTTGTTTATAAATTGTTTCATTTTACAAAAATTACGGTCGAGTACAATTCTTCTTATACCCCTTCTTTATACGATTATCGTATGTTTTATGTTTATTATTGTGATGATTCAACTGGATATGAGTAAGAATCCCAACATGTATGATATGTTTATGGCCCTTACAAGGTGGGATTGTACCGTTATACGGCCTTGCCCCTTAGAGGAATAAAAATTATGGACTGATATCAGTAAACCATGGAAAGTAGAGGAATCTCAATGCTTAGGATAAAATAATGCTTATGGTCATGATAATGACATGTTATGATAATCATGTTATGAATGATATGATATGTGGTTTTCAAAATATATGTGTAATTGTTATGTATGTGCTCGAACGATCCTCACTTACTGAGTGACGACCATATCACTCACTTCTTACTCTACCATACACAGATAAATCAGAAGAATAAATAGATGAAGAAGAATCAGACAACAGTTTTGGGCTGGTAGTGGACGCATGAAGAAGTTTAATTAAGTTATGCTCTTTTAAGTTTTTAATTCAAATAGTAAACGATTTCGCATATTTTTATCGTTTTTAGATGTTACGTTATAAAGATAATTCCATTTTATGGTATTTATGATATAAACTGATTTTGGTTTATACTGTACTACGAGGCTTGTTGTTTGACGATTATGTGATTGTTGAATAACGTCGGCGTCGACTAACTCTATCGGAGCGTGACAATATGCAATTTCATTTCTTACTGCTTAGTTAATATAGATTGTTACAGTATAAGAAACGTTTCATTAATTCTGTCAAATTTACGTTAAAATTGTAATCACAAATCAAAATATCAAGTGCATCTCGTCTATAAATGAGTGTACTACTATTCTTCTCTCTTTCGAATGTAGTTGTTGCATCTGGTTGTGTTAACTACATTTAAATTTTAATCTATGTCTACGTAGCTAATTATTCATCCAAATGTGAAATTACTCTTGAAAAGGGATATGAACATTTTTTATTATTAATTATGTAATTTCTACATTTTTCTCAAAAAATTTAGTTTCTATTTAGTAGCAATTAACCACAAGGCTATAGAAGACTTGACGTAAATTTATTGTGTTGCACTTGTATATATAATTAAATATATTTTACATATATATTACTATATAGAATGATTTTATTAATGTTAACTACCTTTGTCAAATATTAATTTTTTCAATAATTCCCTTCTCCATAATACTATCATTTTTAGAAGAAAACAAAATATAAACAAATTGTTATTCAAACATAAACTTGAAAAAAAAAATTCACTATCATATTTCAATGGACAATTTAATAGCATACATATATTGGTTTTCCAAAAATCTTTCACCATATTATTAATGCATTATAGCAACTCACTCATGGGATTTTATAGATTAATTTAAAATATCCTTTTATTTTATTTTATTTTTTCATTCTTAGAAGTTACTATGCATATTTAATGAGACAAGTTTTTTTGGCAAAGTTTTAATTTTATCAATTTATCAGTGTTTGGGGAATTAAAGAGTTTTTTTTGTGGGCACGTTTGTCGTTCTATAAAAAATTTTTGTGGGCATTAGTACAATAATGAACAATTTTTTTTTAAATTAATGTTTGAATAAAAAAAAATTTGTTATATTTTTTTCTTCTAAAAATTATGATATTATGGAGAAGGGGATTTGGAAAATAGAATTTAATATTTGAAATTTTAATTAGTTTGGTAAATTCTTTAAAATATAGTATATAGAAAGAAATTATATAGATGAGTAGTATATATTCAATGTATAATTAAAGTGCTATACCACAAATTTAAACAAAAACTTATATGGCCTACCGGTTAATTTCAGTTCACTCATTTTTCATATCCGAAATATCTAATATTACGTCAATATTTTTCAGTGTCATGTCAACATTTTCCGACGTCACATCAATTTTAGTTGAGAAATGACTAAAATAGAAAATTTTGAAAAATATGTAAATTGCGAGGCCAAAAATATTATTATCTGTGACATTCAAGTGGACATATTAGAAAAGTACAATATTCGCGTCACAATATCTTGTTATCTTGTGAGCATTCCAATTATTATCGAAAAAAACTATATGAAAAAAACAAAACAAAACAAATTGTAAAGGTAAGATTGCCGCTGCTACCCAATGTTTAGTGCCAATATTAAGAAAAAAGTTACACTTCTTTCTTATAATTTGTATTTTTTTATTTTGAGTAAGATAAAATTTAAACTCAATCAAACATGTGGTGATCAATTACATTGACACGATATGAGATTGACATACAAACTATGTTGTTTAATTAAACTGATCGGGCAACATTCTCTGAAGAAAATTAATAGTTATCTTTGTGAAAGATTTGGTTGATATCAGCTATGACATAATAACAGATATGTTGGTTACCTTTCAACCAATGTTCAAGAAATTTAAATTAGCCTTTACATTTTCGAAAACATGAAAAAGACACGTGACAACTTCTGCATAATTTTCAGGCATCTAGGATATCTGTGAGTACCGTCTAATTTATTTATTAACGATGGTCTAATTTATTATTATCAAAGGGGATCATAACACAAGTAAAAAAAGATGCATCAGAATAGAAGAAGACAATTGTTATCATCATCAATCATTCTCAGGTCTCAACATCTCTCAAACAAATTTATTATAAGCCGACTTTCACATGCAAAAGAGTCATATAAGATCAATTAAGATCATCTTGTGTACATCATGTTCTCACTTATCATTTGTACAAAAACTTAACTCTTTAGTGAGAATAATTGTAACTTTCAAACCTGTTTCTGAACAGATTGAGTTAAGAGATTGTTAATAGGAGTTTCAGCTCATTAGAGTTGGTGAACCGAGCTGAAGTGGGTTTGCAGAAGAGTTTTACTGATCAAATATTCTAGTGAAATTCTTCTGGAAACAGAAGAATAGGAGACGAAAAAGTTTACCTTTCAAACTTCTATAAACAAATTATCGCCATCTTTTATTATCAGTCAACTTATGTGTTTTATCAATTATTAATTACGCTACTCTTCTGTTCACCTGCACTGATATGTTGAACTTGTGTATATCTTTTTCAATTAGTATTTAGAGTTTTTTCTTCATTTAGTATTTTAGTAACTGATTTTACTCGTTTTGATTGGAATATTAACTTGAGATGTTAGTTTAAGTTTTGCATTATTTGTCACATTTGTATAACAATCTATTCACCACCACCTTCTAAAAAGTGGTATCAGAGAGGTTTATTCCGATCTCTGATATTTGATATACTTTAATAGCTTTTTCCAAAATCCCTATGTTTTCAAAAGAAAAATATGATGAATGAAAAATCCGAATTCAGGCACATCTGTCAGCTCAAGATAATGACATGTGATATGTCATAACAGATAAACCAATGAAGATTTTAAAAACCGAAAGTCCTGCAGCCATTTCAGACGGGGTCCACAATTGGTTGAGAAACCCATAATGGAGTGGACCACCAAAAATAAGAAGAAATCTAATCTAGACAACATAGTCAAAAATATCCCTTATAAAACTGTAGATAAAAATATGTTTAGTAAAATTAAAACATGTTTAACTTCTAAAGAAATCTGTGAAAAACTAACTCAACTTTGTGAAAGAAATGACCAGACTAATTAGAACAGGCTGAAGGTGGTCATTCAAAAGTTCAATAATATCAAAATGAAGACTGGAGAGACAATGAATGAGTTCAATGAAAGATTCAGCAACATGATGGTCGAGCTGGCTGCTCTTGGAAAGGAATACAACAACAGAGAGGTTGGACTTAATGTGATGAGAGCCCTACCAATACAATGAAATGGCTAGACTATAGCCATGCAGGAATCCAACAAAAGCACTTATGAGTTCGAACTAGGAACGATGCATTCCTCTGTTTTTCTGATCTAAAGACTTATGAGTTCGAACTAGGAACGAGAAATCATGAAGAACCATCAATCTCACAACCAACAAAAGCTCTTGTTACAACAGAAGAGTCAGTATGTTTATCAGAAAAACATAGGAATGCAATGTGGGCTTAAATATGTAGAACCTGAGAAATCTAAGTCAGTATGCTTAAAAACCAACTCAGCAAGAATGGTTATGGTTCTCATTTCAAATTGAGCTGGTCTGTAAGAGTCAAATCAAACAGAATTGTATGAGGGCTAACATAATAATTACTACAATTGCAAACCAGTTCAGAAAAGATACATGTTAACTGGTCAGAAAGAAAGGTTTAAACAAAGTTTTGTTAAGCACACACCATACAACACTAGTAAGACTCGACACAATCACACACCCTGATTGAGACACACAATTGAAAGATAATTCATGTTTATGTCTCAAAAGGACTAATCTGTTCTAGATCCAAATAAATGTGGGTACCAAACTCATTTTTAATATGTACTGGAAGGTAAAACAGATCGAGCTAGTAAAGAAATCAACCTAGTACTTGGACAGTGGATGTTCAAGACATATGACAGGAAATGTCAGACTATTATCTAAAATCATTAATTGTCAAGGTCCAAATATCACTTTTGGAGATGATTGGAATGGTTAAAGTATCTATTGGTTACCCTTCAACTAATGTCCAAAAAATTTAAATTGGTCCTTATTATTTTCGGAAACACGACAACAACATGTGGCTTCTTTTGCTCAGGTGTTAGGCATCCAATACATATGTAAGCACCGTCTCAATTTATTAATTGGGTACCTAACCTATAAAAAGATACGCATCCGAATCGAAGAAGACAAATGTTACATTGATCATCATCAAGCATTCTTAAAATACTCGCTATCTCTCAAACAGATTTATTATAAGCTGATTGCACATGCAAAAAATCCTATCAGATTAATTAAGAATGATCTTTTGCATACCTTGTTCCACTTTATCATTTTTATACATAAACGTAACTGTTTAGTGAGAGTAATTGCAAATTTTAAAAATCTATTTCTGAACAGATCGAGTTAAGAGATAGTTACTAGGATTTTCTCCTCAATAGGGTTGATGAACCAAGTTAAAATGGATTTAAACAAGAGTTATACCGATCAAAATTTCAAGTGAAATTCTTCAGCAAACAAAAGAAGGAAAGACGTAGAAGTTTAACATTTGAAGTTATATAAACAAAACAGATGAAGGAGCTGAGAGACGTAAAAGATTAGCTTTTGAACTTTCATAAAAAAAAATTCTCACTCTATTTTAATACTAGTCAACTTACGTGTTTTATCATTTATTACTTATATTACTCTTTTGTTCACCTAAAATGATTTGTTGAACTTGCGTATATCTTATTCATTCAGTATTTTGAGTTGTTTCGACACTTTTTAATTTCGTAACCTATTTTACTCAGTTTGATTGAAATATTAACTTGATCTTTTAATATAATTTTAGTTTTGCATTATTTGTCACATTTGTATTATATTCTATTCACCTCCCTCTAAACTGTTATCTATTATCCTAATATTTTGTATCATTTTAACGATTAATTTGCATTTTTAGTCATGTAACTTGAGTGTGTGTTTTTTAGTCTTTTTTACCCGAGTTTATCGTGTTTGTTATAAATTGTTTATGTGGCAATCGTGGAAGTTTAAATGGATTTTTAGAAGGAAAAGTGTATACATGTCATGAAATTTTTATTTTTTTTTTGAATATTATGTGGAATTTAGGAGTTCATATTTCTAGTTTATTGCATGCCAGTTGGAAAATAGTACCATGGGACATGCAATTTTATAGAAAAATTCATATCAGCATTCGCCACCACCACATAATTAAGAAATTTCCAATCGACTTGCTGAACTTCCTTTAGAAAAGTATAAAAAATTAAAAAATACAAGTTACAAGACTAAAAATTCTAATTCATTGTTAACATGACCAAAATTAAAAAACATGTAAATTATAAGAATGCAAATGTAATATTCACTTCGATTAACATTGGACTAAAATTTATAAAAAAAAAAATAATTTAGTAAGATCGATTTTTAAAATATGATTAATTAGAGGATGCAAAATGTATATGGCCAAAGTAGTATTTCTTTATTATTTGTTGGACAATTAAAGTTTTGGTGATTCACAAAATAATCTAAAACTGCCTAAAACAGCCTAACTGTAAAAGAGTCGAGTCTAATTTTATTCATAAAGAGAAATGATTTCTCAAAGACGATAGTTATATCAAGAATAAGCCAGTTAAGAATTTCAAACCTCATCGAATTTATAACATCAGACTCTGGGTCATTAAACATTATTTTTAATTTAAAAGATTGTAACAATGTTATTCAGTCAAGCTTATGAAATCAGATCATGAATATTCTCCTTACATAACAGCTTTTGAAACCGTCCAGTGTCAGAAACAATGTGCACTACATGTCGATACTATTTCTAGAAAAGACGATGAGACGTGGCTACAAGATGTCATTGTTTTTAGCTACGTATAAGATTGATTCAAATGAGTCGTTTAGAATTTGAACATTGTATTTTGGTCTATAAAAGGGCTAGTATTTGAACTTATCAAACTCTATGCTCTCACCTTGAAGAAACTATTGAATATATAAGTCTTTGAAATCCCAGCTTATGACGAGCTGCTGAAGCAAGCAATTAAAGTTTTATTCGATGATTGTGATTATCAATATATGTTAGAATTGTCTCACTACAAGAAAAACAGCCTTCAACAATGCACCTACGGGTATACTTTTTAACAACGATTTTAGTGAAAAACGTTGTCGTATGTGCGTTTATTTAAGCAAAAGAAAACGGTTTCTAAAAACTGTGACTTTTAGCGTTTTTTTGGGGGTTAAAAACAACGTTTTTCTAAAAATCGTTGTCTTTGAGCTTTTTTTTAAGGTCATAAACAACGGTTTTTGGACATTCGACAATGGTTTTAGAAAATCTTTGTCGATTAACGTGTTTTTTGGACAAACAACAACGGTTCATTTAACCCGTCGCTTTTAAAATTAGCGACGGTTTCTATTACGTTGCTATATATAGCAACGGTTTTAAGCAAAAATGTCGCATGTTTTAAATTAGCGACGGTTTTACTGAAACTGTAGCTAACCGTCTCTATTTTTAAATTTACGATGGTTTAATGAAATAAAGTGACAGTTTAACCAAAAACCATCGCAAATTGTCTATAAATATCCGCGTTTTCGGTCCATTCCTCACACTACTTCACAACACTTATAATTTTTCTCTCTTACACGATTTTAGTTTTGATTTAGGGTAAATTTTTAGCTTTAATTTTTTGTAAATTTAAAGTGTTAGTTAAGATCATGAATATTGTTAGCATAGTCAGATTATAAGTTTTTTTTAGATTTATTAAATTATTAAAAGTAATTTTTTTTTATTTTACTGAAAAAATTAGCGACGGAATTCATGAAAAACCGTCGCTAATTTACGGACTTGATGGAAAACCGTCGCTAAATTTAGCAACGGTATAGATTAAAGCGTCGCTAAATATACCGTTATCTACACCGCTGAAACACAACGGTTTAACAACGGTGAAAAACCGTTATCGCTGATCTACGACAACGGTTTTTAACTGTTGTCTTTGAGCGAACCCTTTAATAACAGGGGCTTTAACAACGGTTTTTCTGAGCTTACGTGTAAAACCCAAGATTTTTTGATCATGATAATATTTTTTGTAATTTAAGTGTGCTAAGATTATTCAATCTTTGGGTACCTATTTCATTATTTTATTTAAGATGTAAGATTTGCAAGTTTATCTAAAGTTGGGTGGATAATTATATCGTATACAATATTTTTGGAGCTCAAGATTTAAGATAATATTGTGCATATATTTTGAACTTGGGATAAATAAGTCTATCACAATCTAAGAAATTAAATAAGAAATTTTTGGATATATGCATGTAAATTTTTTTATATAAATTCAAAGTTGGAAAGGTTATACCAGATAGAGATCTAAGATTTGAGATGATATAGATTTTTACCAGATAAAGATCTAAGATTTGATATACCTGGATAAAGATTATAACAGATAGACTTATAAGATTTGAGATGATATGGATATTTCGATAAGGATAATGTGATAGATAAGATATGATAATTATCTTAGATTCAAGTTTGATTCGACATTCAAAACACGAGGATAATACACTATCAGGATAGCAGTCACCTCCCTATAAATAGGAGAAGCTCTCATTCAGAATTTACACATCAAATTTCGAGTTTTGCTCTCCAATTTTCGAAATTCCTCTCCAAAAATTCTGCACGAGTCAGCAAAATCATTNTTACACATCAAATTTCGAGTTTTGCTCTCCAATTTTCGAAATTCCTCTCCAAAAATTCTGCACGAGTCATCAAAATCATGTCCAAGTTCAGAAATTCGTTTCTCTCTCTCGAGTACTCGGAATCCGATCTCCACCGTTCAGAATGTTCTTTCATATGTTCGAATAACATATCCAAATTTCGGCCAAATCCAACGGTTAGTTTTTCGTTTATAGCCTTCGCAAGAAAACTGCTCAGATTCTAGGCAGGAAACAGCATACCTACGGTTTTTCATCCATAAACAGGTTAAAACGACTTCCAAACCCGATCTCCACCGTTCATAATTTATTTGATGAATGTTTGAACGTACTGTAAAAGTTTGAGCCCGATCCAACGGTTTNTCATAATTTATTTGACGAATGTTTGAACGTACTGTAAAAGTTTGAGCCCGATCCAACAGTTCAATAAGGCGCAATAATTTTTCAAGACGGCTGATTTTCCGGGCGATTTGCCGTTGCGTTTTCGAAGGGTCGGTTGCAGGATTCTTCTATGATTTTCGAATTCTTTGTGTTTTTCTTCAAGGATTAAGGTAAGTGGGCTTGTTTTAAAGATTAAAATTCGTTATGCATGTTTCTTCGTCTTTATGAAAATACGGTCGAGTACACATTCTTCTTCTACTCCATTCTTGTATTGATTGTCATGTGGTTTTGGACACTGTGAGGATTCGACTGTATATGGGAGGGAATCCCAACCATGATATGACCCTCATACGGTGGGGATATAACCGATTCGGCCTCGTCCCCTTAGAGGAGTAAAAATTAGGGACTGATATCAGTAAACCATAAAAAGTTGAGGAATCTCGGTGTCTGGTCAATGTTATGCATGTGATACGAATGATGTTATGCAAGTCATGTGATTTCGAAATTTTATGCATGTTGTTATATTGTGCTCGAACGGCCCCCACTTGCTGAGTATTTCTCAAAATACTCACCCCTTACTCTACCCTCCCAGATAAATCAGAAGAAGAAATAGAGAAAGAAGAATCAGACACCAGTTTTTGGGCTGATAGTGGACGCATGAAGAATTTAATTTAAGAATATGTTCTTGTGTAAAGACGATTCCATTTTTATGGTATATTTATGATATAAACTGGTTTTGGTTTATACTGTACTACGAGGCTTGTTGTTTAGCAATTATGTGATTGTTGAATAACGCCGGTGTCGACTAACTCCGGTCTCGGGGCGTGACATTTAAGTGGTATCAGAGCCGCCAGGTTCATAACCCAGTTGGAGAAAATTTTTCCAAAAAGGAAAAAAAATCGGTTAGATTATTCAAAGAGCCGATGCGGTCTCCTCCGGAACGACCCAACGAGTAATATCCATAACGAAGTTGAGAGGCATGGTCCGAAAACGCAAAATTGCTTCGTTTAGGCTTCCGAAATCGCGTTTTTGCCGTTTTAGGAAAGTTTCGTATATCCTATAACTTTCTGAAAAAAAATTTCAAATTCGATTCCGTCAATTGTTTTGGAACCTTCTCGACGTATTTTTTTTCAGTACATATGTTTATCTCGAAACCTTCAATTTTTGGAAAATTTCTCGAAAAATCTCGTTCAACGCGTTTCTTGTAGTGCCTATCGGATTTTTATAGAATTGGATTAAGGAAACAATTAGTATTGGCCTATATTGTTGGGATTATATCTATCTGAGATGAGTTGACTTAAGCTTCCGACTTAAGATGAAATATTTGATTTGGGAACAATAAATTATTTATGGGAAAAAAAAATTAGTATGTGAAAATCTGAGATAAGAGTTATAATAATTTTTGAATATTCCAATATTAAAGTTGATTTTTGGGCAATAATTAAATGTCTGAACATTAATTTGGGTTCTTAAGAATGCTAAGCGCTAACTTTGAATATGTATGATTTTGGGTGTAAGAAACAATATCTTCAGGTTTAGAAATTTATATTATTTTGGGATAACCAGAAAGATACAACCTTATTTGAATAAAATAAGTTATGAGATATTGCTGGATACTGAGGAAAATAGAGCATAATAAATTTTGAATTTTGTTACGGTACTAAGAATGATTCAAAGAGAAATGCATTCAATAAAAATAGTTCGTGTTAGAGCTCTCTAAGCTCATGGTCTTGAGAAAAGTAAGGTTTAGTGCAAGTAAGATGTAGAACAAGAATTAATTGAGGATTAATTTCATTCGTACAAGGTTGAATAAGATTTTATTTTATGGTGACTGAATTATAATTTTTGGGATTTAAATCAATAGGCTATAGATTTATATTGAGTTAACTTCCAAGATTTTATATGAATTTTAAGTTTTAAGATAGTAATCGTGATGATTTCAAGATAGAATAAAAATCAGTATATATTCGCATATATTCAGCGCCGACTTGATTCAAAGCACTTGGTAGATTTCGACGTCATCATATGGATGGATTTGTTATCTAAGAGCAGTGCAATAGCAGGTTGCCGGAGTAAGAATTTCAAAGTCCAAACCGCGAACCAATAAGAAATCAGGTATCATGGCAATGTCAAGAGACAGAAATACATTCTTTTTGCTTCTCAAACTTGGAAAGCCATAAAATCGGGCAAAGAAATTTACCTAGCAATGGTGAACAAAGTGCAGAAAAAATTGAGCTCAAGTTGGAAGATACCCCAATAGTGCGGGAATTCTCGGACGTTTTTTTCGGAAAAATTACCTGGGATAGTCTCGGATCACGAGTTTGAGTTCGAAATCTATCTAGTTCTCGGTGTTGCACCAATTTCAATAGCACTATACCGAATGAAAACAACCGAACTCCAGGAGCTAAAAGAACAACTCCAAGAATCGCTAGACAAGAAGCAATTTCAACCGAGTATGTCTCCATAAGGAACTCCAGTAATATTTATGAATAAGGAAGATGGAAGTATGAGATTGTGTATAGATTATAGAGAACTCAATAAGATCACAATCGAGAATAAATATCTTCTTCCAATGATAGACGATCTTTTCGATCAACTTAAAGAAGCTACAATATTTTCCAAGCTCGACCTAAGAATATGCTACTACCAATTGAAGGTCAGGGTTGAAGATATTCTCAAAATAGCCTTCCGAAAAAGATACATGCATTATGACTTCCCAGTAATGCATTTTGGCTTGACGAACATGTCGACAGCCTTCATGGATCTAATGAACAGGGTGTTCAAGTCATTCATTGGCAAACTTTTTAGCGGTGATCATCGAGGAGATCCTCATTTACTCACCAAATTAAGAAGACCACAAAGAGCATCTCCGTCTCACTCATCATAGGCTAATGGAGAAAGAATTGTATTCCAGTTCAATAAAGGTGAGTTTCGGTTACAGAACTTCACTTTCTTAGCTCACATAATATGTGAGGCATGAGTATTTGTGAATCTTAAGAAAGTAGAAGCAATCACTGGATGACCAAGACCAAGGACAATGACGGAAATTCAGAGCTTCTTAGGATTGGCGAACTAGTATCGGGAATTTGTCCAAGATCTTCCCTCAATATCAATACAACTTACAAAACTCACAAAAGGACTCTAAATTAAATTGGAGCAAAGAATGTGAGAAAATTTTTGAAACCTTAAAGATGAAACTTGCAACCATAATGGTGGTAGTGCTGTCTGATGAGAGCAAGGATTTTTTTTTTCCAATTACAGAGATGCATCAAAGAAAGGTCTAAGATATATGCTCATGCAAGGAGGAAGATTAATTTCCTTCGCATCAAGGCAATTGAAACTGTATAAGAAAAACTATCCAACCCGCAACCTTGAGTTAGCCGCAATATTTTTGCATTAAGGAATATGAGGCATTACCTTTACGACGCAAAGTGTGAGATCTTCACTGACCATCAGAGCCTCGAGTATTTGTTCACGTGGAAAGAATTGAACATGAGGCAGAGATGATGGATTGAATTATTTTGACGTAACGATAAGCTACCTTCCAGGTAATGCGAATGAGGTAGCTGACGCTTTAAGTTGGAAAAACATAGGTAAGACGATTCTAGCCTCACTATCGGCACACCGTATTTTGAGAAATCGTTAAGAAAAACCAGTTTCATGGTCTTAATGAGAAATTAAGATTTAATATGAGAAAAAGAAAAGAAAATTTGAGATTAAAGTTTATGTGAAATGATCGATTGGAATTTTAATTTTTATCTTTTAAGATAATATTTTGAGGTTTACTTTAGGTTTGTTATATTAGGTTATAGTTTGACTTTTGAGAATTTTACATTGCTACAAGCATTGGGATAGGAAACAATAATAATTGGGATCCAGCTTATGCATTACATGGTTGACATTAAATTTAAGACATGATTTTTGGGATTTATAGTGGATTGAATAAAAGACTAGTCTTGATTTTAAATGTTCAATGAAAAAATTGATATTGATTTTTTCGGATTTCAGTTAGAGTTACATTATTGGGCTACATTTGGATTCAAAAGGTTTTATTAGGGTTTTCTTCTCTCATAAGACAGATAGTTTATCAATTTATGATTATGAGATATGCGACTATTGGGTTACAGTAAGTTTTGTAGAATCAATGATTCTAATAATTATGGTTCACTAGAAGTCATATCATTTGATGCAGTAATAGAAGTAATAATAAGAAATTATGATGTTACAAGTATAATTAAAAGTATGAGTAAGTCAACACTTTAGTTATTAAGATGTCTGACAAGAATCACTGGGATATGATTTAGGAATTTTAGACAATTTTCTAATCATACTGGAAGAGAAGTCGCTTGGGAACTAGAATAGGAAACTGCGCGAGCAATACCCGTACCTCTTCTTAGACCAAGCCAACCCAAGTTTCGAGGACGAAACTTCCTATAAGGAGGGAGGGATGTAAAACCCAAGATTTTTTGATCATGATAATATTTTTTGTAATTTAAGTGTGCTAAGATTATTCAATCTTTGGGTACCTATTTCATTATTTTATTTAAGATGTAAGATTTGCAAGTTTATCTAAAGTTGGGTGGATAATTATATCGTATACAATATTTTTGGAGCTCAAGATTTAAGATAATATTGTGCATATATTTTGAACTTGGGATAAATAAGTCTATCACAATCTAAGAAATTAAATAAGAAATTTTTGGATATATGCATGTAAATTTTTTTATATAAATTCAAAGTTGGAAATGTTATACCAGATAGAGATCTAAGATTTGAGATGATATAGATTTTTACCAGATAAAGATCTAAGATTTGATATACCTGGATAAAAATTATAAAAGATAGAATTATAAGATTTGAGATGATATGGATATTTGGATAAGGATAATGTGATAGATAAGATATGATAATTATCTTAGATTCAAGTTTGATTCGACATTCAAAACACGAGGATAATACACTATCAGGATAGCAGTCACCTCCCTATAAATAGGAGAAGCTCTCATTCAGAATTTACACATCAAATTTCGAGTTTTGCTCTCCAATTTTCGAAATTCCTCTACAAAAATTCTGCACGAGTCAGCAAAATCATGTCCAAGTTCAGAAATTCGTTTCTCTCTCTCGAGTAATCGGAATCCGATCTCCACCGTTCAAAATGTGCTTTCATATGTTTTGAATAACATATCCAAATTTCGGCCAAATCCAACGGTTCGTCTTTCGTTTATAGCCTTCGCAAGAAAACTGCTCAGATTCTAGGCGGGAAACAGCATACCTACTGTTTTTCATCCATAAACATGTTAAAACGAATTCCATACCCGATCTCCACCGTTCATAATTTATTTGACGAATGTTTGAACCTACTGTAAAAGTTTGAGCCAGATCCAACGGTTCAATAAGGCGCAAATAATTTTTCAAGACGGCTGATTTTACGGGCGATTTGCCGTTGCGTTTTCGAAGGGTCGGTTGCAGGATTCTTCTATGATTTTCGAATTCTTTGTGTTTTTCTTCAAGGATTAAGGTAAGTGGGCTTGTTTTAAAGATTAAAATTCGTTATGCATGTTTCTTCGTCTTTATGAAAATACGGTCGAGTACACCTTCTTCTTCTACTCCATTCTTGTGTTGATTGTCATGTGGTTTTGGACACTGTGAGGATTCGACTGTATATGGGAGGGAATCCCAACCATGATATGACCCTCATACGGTGGGGATATAACCGATTCGGCCTCGTCCCCTTAGAGGAGTAAAAATTAGGGACTGATATCAGTAAACAATAGAAAGTTGAGGAATCTCAGTGTCTGGTCAATGTTATGCATGTGATACGAATGATGTTATGCAAGTCATGTGATTTCGAAATTTTATGCATGTTGTTATATTGTGCTCGAACGGCCCCCACTTGCTGAGTATTTCTCAAAATACTCACCCTTTACTCTACCCTCCCAGATAAATCAGAAGAAGAAATAGAGAAAGAAGAATCAGACACCAGTTTTTGGGCTGACAGTGGACGCGTGAAGAATTTAATTTAAGAATATGTTCTTGTGAGTTTTAATTCAAGTTGTGAACGCTTCCGCAGATTTTTATCGTTTTCAGAGTTACTATTGTAAAGACGATTCCATTTTTATGGTATATTTATGATATAAACTGGTTTTGGTTTATACTGTACTACGAGGCTTGTTGTTTAGCAATTATGTGATTGTTGAATAACGTCGGTGTCGACTAACCCCGGTCTCGGGGCTTGACATTACGACAACGGTTTTTCACCGTTGTCTTTAGACTTTTTTCTTGTAGTGTCTGTTTCAAAATTATTTTTAAACTGACGAAAAGTCTTTCAGAATGTTAAGTTGAATTTCCTATAAATTTTAGTAGGCCAAAAATAAGTCATGCTGAAGTGGATTTTTTCAAACTACTTGTAACTACCAAAGTCTTCTAGTACTATTCTTGGGGTATTTTTTTTAACATCGGTCAACTCTTTTTTTTAAGAAAATGACTTCCTCAAGTATTTTTTAAATACATTTGAGGAGGCCATTTTTTTTAAAAAAAAGAGTTGACCGAAGTTATTTAATCAATCTCCCCTTCTATTCTTTCGGAAACGAAATAAGGGGGACGCAGATAGATTACATGTACCTATGCAATTGGGTTGCAAATCCTTTGGAATTTTTTAATTTAAAATATTTATTATATAAAAAAAAAATTTACCAAGAATTTAAAAATTAACATTTTTGTTTTCAAATGTGCAGATCATCCTATTCGAGTTCATCCTATCGATAATCAATATTCACAAGGAAGAAGCACATCTCTGTCCTGGAAATGGCCCATCAGCTCACCCAATTTTTCGGATTAATATCATAAAAATATATTGATTCAGTCAAGATGTCTTTTTGGTACGTTGAGATCACCCCAATACCAAATAAGACAAGGGAAATCAACTGATTTTAGACGACAAATGAGACCCAAAAAAAAAAAAGACTAATGTGACTTTAAACGGGTCGACATTTCATGATAAAACTTGAAATATCTTTCTCGGAGTTGGAATATATCAATATTTGCATGATAAAAACATCTCCAAGATAATTAGGGGTGGACGTCGGTCGGTTCGGTCCGGTTTTTCTCTATAATGATTCAATTTTTCGGTTTTTGGTTTTGAATATATCTGGTCCAAAACCAAACCATTTTATTACGGTTCGATCCGGATTTTTTGCAATTATGTTCGGTTTATATGGTCGGTTATATACGGTTTTATAATATTTTGTTAAGAAATAAAATTATACATCACTTGATGCTTGATGGATGCAACACATATAAAAGAAACAATGACGGTAGATGAGTAGAACATATATGATTACAATACACTTATGACTTAACAATCTAAGCTTCAATAACAATTTGAAGTACAGTTTCAAACAGTAGTTCTTCAATAAAAAGATACATAGTCATTAAATTCCAATTCTAAGACTCCAAAATGCACATAGATTTTGCATATCAAATCTCAATAAATTTAACAATATGGGCTTCAATAACAAGTTAAACTTCAAATTGTCAAACTCAAAAATCCTGTTTTGTAAAATTAGAAACAAAAATGACATTAAATTCATCACAATGGTGATGATGAATCACAATCTTGAAGCATAACTTAAATATATATAAACTTACTGAAACTAACAAAGATCTTTTCCATTTATTAGCTCATTATATAAAAAGTTTTATAGTTAAATATAATATGGCCGGTTCGGTTATTTCGGTTTTCTGATGATCAAAACCGTAAACCGAACCGAAAAACCAAATTTTTTAAATTTTGAAACCGTAACCGACCGAAAAACCGATAAATTGAACTATTTAAATCGAATTTTTCGGTCCGATCGGTTGTTTCAATTTTAACCAAATTATGCTCATCCCTAAAGACAATTTATAGAACTCTTGTTATCTCGTTACTTGCAATGAAGTTTGAAATTTCAACCGGCAAAATATGATTTTTTTTAATAACCACGACGAATCTCTAAAAAATAATAAACATTCACAAAAACAATAACAAAAAAAATATATCATAATAATAAGACAAAATAATTCACATTAATTAATCACGTAATATAAGTACGTGGCCCTATAGATCTTCACACAAACACAATAAATAATAAACCTATGAAAAATCACAAAATAAAAATATTTTAAAATTTTAACCAGCCTATTGTTGCATGGGCACGTAGCACATACACGCGTCTTTGAGAAATGAGAATCAGACACTTGCCACCTTCCTCCCCTCCCTCAAATCTCTATATAAACCATTTGCCACTCCCTGGTGGTTCATTCAAACATCTTGCAAATTCGTATATTCAAATCATTCAAGACACTTAGATTATTTGTTCGCGACGAAATCTCGCAGTTGAAAATGGCATCCAACGATCAGCAGATCAACTACAACGCCGGTGAAGCCAAGGGTCAGGCTCAGGTACGTGCAATACGATTTGAAGAAAGCTTCAAGCTTAAATAGTTAGTTTATTTTGAGTGAGCTTTACCATGTGTGTTTTTACAGGAGAAGATTGGACATGGAGTCGACGCTGTTAAGGACCACGCCGAGGGTACCAAGGAGAACACCGGAAACTTCTTCACCTCCGCCAAAGACAAGGCTTTTGAAACCGCGCAAGCCGCCAAGGACAATGTGATCGGCGCAGGCCAAGCTACCTGGAACAAGGCCGGTGAAACTACGCTAGCCGCCAAGGACAAGGTGACCGGCGCAGGCCAAGCCACCTGGGACAAGGCAGGTGAAACTACGGAAGCCTCCAAGGACAAGGTGACCGGCGCAGGCCAAACCACCAGGGACAAGGCCTGTGAAACTACGGAAGCCGCCAAGGAAAAGGTGACCGGCGCAGGCCAAGCCACCAGGGACAAGACAAGTGAAACTACAGAAGCCGCCAAAGACAAGGTGAGCGGCGCAGGCCAAGCCACCAGGGACAAGGCTTCCGATACCACAGATTACGCCAAGGATAAGACCAGCGGAGCAGCTCATGCCACCAGGGATCGAACGTCGGGAGCTGCTGAATCCGGCAAGGAATCAGCCGAAGCCGGCAAGGAGAAGGGCGGCAACATCATTCAGAAAACCGCGGATGCATTGAAGAATACTTTCGGCGTGGGGGGCGACCAGTAAATTGAATATTGTTATTCGCATGTTCCATTTTGGATATTAATGAATATTGCAAACGAGGAAGCCTTTTTCCTTTGAATTTGGTATACCAATTCGACGGATGGTATGGCTTTCCTTGTCTCTTTGTAATTTGGTCCAATTCACTAATACTATTTCTATTTTCCTATAATAATAAATTCTTGGGATCTTTAATTTAAACTACGATAAGGTTGTTACTACTTAGTAAATATAAATTGTTACAATATTATAAATTATTCAATATGTCAATTTCACCTATTATCTTAAATAAAAATTATGATTACAAATCAAATTATGTAATGCATTTTTCTATAAATAATAATAAATCACGCTAGTTAAATAAAATATACGATATAATACAATTGTAAATATTAAACTTCTAGGATTTGGGTGCAATAAGTTAAATATAATGTCAATATAATAAATAAATTATTTTTTCTTGTCAAAAATGTACATTTGAATATAATATTCGAGTGGACATATCAGAAAGCACAATGTTTGGCTTACCTGCTATCTTGTTGGCATTCGATTAATATTGAAATTAAAATATTTGAAAAATGCATTATCTTCCAAGATTAATTTATAGATAAGATATTTATATTATAGCAGTAAACTATACCCAATATCGATCGGTATTGGGCTAAAATATATATTAGGAAGATCGATTTTTAAAATAATCAAAAGCCGAAGGAGCATTAACTTTGCCTTTTTTGTGGTTGCTAATTGTGAAAAAAACAAGTAAATTATGCTATAATATATCACATATATTGAATTGCATGCGATTGGGTTGATGTCATTTGGAATTTAAAATATTTAAAATATAATAATAATTAAAGTTTTAATATTCCAAAATATATATAACTTTAGTATATATAGGTCTGTAATACTTAATTATTTAGTTATGTAATTTAATTTGCTAGTTTTTATTTGTATATTTTTCTCACGTATTTATTTATTTTTTATATCGAGTATATTTTATCGGAGCTAAAAAATAATATGACACCATTTATGCTGAGTGGATATAATTATTACAATATATATTTATAATATTGCATTAATTCCGTCACGTTCACCTAGCTATGATTTTAATAAAAATGATTAATAAAAAAAATCAAAATACCAAGTGCATCTCTTTGATTTCAGTTTTAAAAGTTATCTCATATATTATATACGATTGCTACCACGAAGATAATATTTGATGTAAAATGCGGTGTAAGGTGCCTTTTTGATATTTTAGGATCAACCCAATACCAAATAAGACAAATTAAATTAGTGAATTTTGGACAATATCGGATTTTAACCAATAAAATAAGCTATTGTTACTTTAAATGGACCAATGAGCTCGACAAGATTTTGAGCAAATTCCTCTAACACGGTCTCAAGAATCTTTATCTGTGAGACGGGTCAACTGTTCTGATGTTCACAATAAAAAATTAATACTCTTAGCGTAAAAAGTAATATTTTTTCATGGTACACAATAAAAAGTAATACTCTTACCATAACNTGTCAAAACCGGTCTTGAAAAGAGGGTAAGCCTTATCTACCACGGCCTTATTGAACTCAGGAGATTGAAGGAAGGAAGCTTGCCATTTATCCTTATTATGCTCCGCCAGAGACAAAGCATTCTCGGCCCTCTCTGCTCGGGATTGTTGAACTTCTATCTGCTCAGATAGAGAATGGTTTCTCGACTCCGAGACAGCCAAGGCACCTCGCAGATTCTCCTCCCGAATGGTAGCTTCATCGAGGTCCTCCCGAGACTTGTCCAATGCCGTGTGAGCCGACTCCAAGGAAGCTTTCAGGATGGCGATCTCCTCTTCGTGAAGGCTTTTAGCCCGAGCAAGCTCTCCGTGCAATTGATCTTGGATTTCTTGAGCAGCCCGGGTTTGATGACCTTTCTTGGTAGCCACCGCCGCCACTTCCTCAAAGGCCGAGATCATCATTTGGGCAGCCTGTACAAAGCAAGTTAGTAAAAGAAAGGATAAATGAAGGAAAGAAGAATAAAGAAAAGACTTACAGATAGGAATCGGTTAGATCCCTCAAGGAACCGAGCACCAGGCCCAAAATTCTTCAAAAAGGCATCTTCCTCAGGAGTGAGCATAAGCTTTAAGCGCCGAATACCAGTTGAAGAAGCTCCCTCCAGGAAGATGTTGGGCCAGGTGGGTTGATCGGTCAGAAGAGGCTCTTGGGGAGGCTCCTCTGTAGGTTGACGCTGGGGAGGAGTGGTTGACGAGCTCTGCCCTCCTTCCCAGTTAGATTCACCCAGAATCCGCTCCGGGCTTGTGACAGCCTTTCGCTTCCTCCGGGTGAGGGGAATGTGGTCTTCAGAGTCTTCCCGGGATAAATCCCGGGTCACCTCTTCTTGCTGGGCTTCCACCCGGGTCAACTCAGCTCGCCGCGCTGCTTCCGCCTCAACCTGTTTCTTCTCACGGGCAGCCTTCCGGGCTGCCAATTTCTTCTCCTTGGCAACCTTTTCCTCTTCCCATTTCTGGAGAAAAGCCTCTTGCATTTTGGAGGAATCTGTGCAATAAGAGGGAGGATTAGTAGAGATTATAAAAGATGGATGAATAACAAACTAAGAAGACAGGAATTAGAAAGTTACCGGGTTGAGGGTCCGAGCCAGCCACCTCGTCAATCGCCCGATCTATTGGGTCTTCAGCCCGGACGCTCAACCCATAAGTGATCAAGTGCTCCTGAGAAATAAGGGAGGAGGAAGAGAATTTTTGACCCTCCACCAAGTCTTGGCTTCGGGTGTAAAATTCCTCGAATTTGTAAGCTCGAGGAAGGGCAGGCTGGGGAGGAAGAAAGGGAAGAAACCCTGTTAGACAGGAGAGAGAGGATGGGAGTTGTATAAAAAAATATCTTCCTTTCCATCCTTTCTGGGAAGAAGGAATGTCATCAAGGAACCGGGCGTTGAACCGGGCAGAAAGGGAAAAGGCATTATCACCTAGCCTACAGGTAAAGTAGTAATGAAGAATAAGGGGGTTAATAACAAGGTTATGCATACGAAAAAGGACAAAGGCCGAGGCCATAATCCGAAAAGAGTTGGGATGAAATTGATTGACAGGAACCCCAAAGAATTTGGCGACCTCAATGTAAAAAGAAGGGATGGGGAAGCGAAGACCATTCTTGATTTGGTCCCGGAAAAAAGTAGTATACCCAGGAGGAGGGCTATCTGCCCGATCAGAGGGGCCGGGTATAATAATAGGAAAAGAAGAGGGAATAACTCCTAGGGTGCGGAGTTCCTCGTCCGCCCCCGAACGCAAAGTGCTGCTCATTGAGGAGAACCAAGGAACTCCCGGGGCCTCAGAAGAAGGGCGGTCAGAAACCCGAGTTTTTCCCTTACCCTTGTCCTTTCCTGGGGCTCGGGAAGTGCCCGAGGAGGAAGGTTTTGAAGAGGAGGGTTTGGTTAGAAGGGTTTTTTGTTTTTTAGAAGGTTGAGTTATAGAACGGCGAGGGGGAGACGGAGGGGAGTCAGAGCGCAATGCGGTGGATTCATCGCTAGGAGAGCCCCGCACATTAGCCCCAGAGGTAGAGGAAGTAGAATTAGACATATTACGAAGAAGACACTTACAAGTTTTTGGAGAAGGATGGTCGAGGATCGTTGGAGCTAGGTGATTTCGCGCGAAGGAGCTTCAGGAAGAAAATTCGCAAGGGCTTCGCCGAAGTTTTAAATTTCAAGGTGTTTTCTCGAAAACAGGGGGCCTAATATATATAGGCGGTGGGAACGAACCTGAACCGCTGATCCAGAACAGAACAAACGAACCAGATTAACCTCGAAAATTGAGCGGCATGATTGGGCGGGACATTTGAAAAGACGGGGGCATAAATCGAGGCGTCATGATCATTTATACACTCGGAATACGTACAGATTCTGACAGCTTGGCAGTAGGGCATACGTCATTATAACACCATATCAATTGCCCGAGTGATGTAAGAACCCGGCATTTTATTTTAAACCCGGGTGATGTGAGAACCCGGCATTTCATTTTAAACCCGGGTGATGTGAGAACCCAGCATTTCATTTTACGCCCACGTGGGGATAGAGCCCGGCAATTTATGATAGGCTCAGGAAACATTAGTTCCTGGCATTTCGGTTTTACGCGCTAGTTATATACTACTCAAGTTACAGAATTCATTGACAGAAGAATAGGAAGACGAAGAATTACATCTACTAAACTCTTATTGAGGAAATAATCTATGCCACGTTACAGCAGTTAGTTCAGAATCTACAGAATCCTGCCACTCAACTATCCAATTATTCAATTCATGGATTTTTAAACTAGTGAAGGATCCGGCAGAGGAAATCTTCTTTAGCTGATGCCACTCCTTCCATAGCATTGCATGCAGGAGAACTTGGTCAGTTGCTAGCTCTGTAACGTGTTCGACATCAAATTGTTGTTTATATCTTCTCGCTACTGCCCTCTGGGAACGTGTGAATGCCAAACCATTTTGATAAGAATTTTGGAGATCTTGAATCTTGAACCATGAAGACATAACCTTTACCGAGATATATTATTCAATAGTCTTCTTCAAATCTTCCAGAAAAGGAAGCATCTCATCTGTGACAATGACATGCATGCTGCTACAAGCGGTAGACTCACTCGAACTCGGCATATTGGATTATTGTTCTTATTTCACTTTCATCTTCTTATTTATAGACAGGTGGTATTTAATATTGAAGAAGGTGGAGAGCCGTTTGCCAGCTTAAACGTTTTTTTTATTTATGAAGAAAGACGGGGCTACAGGTATCAATGTATCGGAATTAACAAATTCTTGGAATGTGGAATGATATGAATGCGAAGCGTGTGTCATAATGACGCCTCTTGGAATACTCAAGAAGAGTAACCGACAGAGCACCGTACTCAGAGCCCGGGAGGTTAGAGTCCCGGGCATTTCAAGGAAGGCCCGGGAGATGTTAAGGTTTAGCATTGTGATTTTATCAATTAACCTTGTTCCACTTGCGGTATATATGCATCAATNTCGATACACAAATTTCAATAATTACATGATTATATTTCTAATCAGTACTGAGCACATTCAATTTGTCTTTTCATGTATTATTTTTTTAAAACAAAAATAAATTGCATGTAGCTGGTCTTCAATTTTGGACGCCAGCTACATGTTTTAATGCTTCACTTGCAGGTTGCACAAAACTNGTGGAAGTCTTCAGGAAGCTGTCTGAATCGACAATACGCTTAAGGACCTTTATTTCTTTCCGAAGCATTAATTGGTAGATACGACCATCTGNTTCACGTGACAAGAATAAATATTATATTATGCACATTAAAATATACATAAACAAAAATAAAGAGAAACAACAAACTATTTTTTTCCAATTTTGAATTATTGAAGGTCGTTTTGTTTTTTTATTTTTATCATATTAATTTTAATATGAGTAATATCAGATTCATTAATTATCTCAAGCCAGACTTGTTAATTATATATGATAAACGAACTATTAATGAACCAAGCTCGAGTTCGAATTGATTAAACGAACTATTCATCATAAACTGATATCGTCATATAAATAACATTTAAATAATTTCACCCCTTCAAAACTTCAACTAAATCTGGTGAGAATGTATAGAGAGAACTTTAGAGAAGCTATTAGAACTAGGAATTACAAAACCATCTCCAATAACAACTAGTAAACTACCCTAAAAATTCCATGATACCAATTTTTTTTTAAAAAAAATGAGTTATCAATTTAATCAAGAAATAAAATAAAATATTTTAATTTAAAAAACAAATAAACTTCACCAATTTAATGAAAAAAAACTTTATATGAATATCTTTAATCCCCGAATTTTCTTTTATAAACAAGTACATAAATTCAGGATGTTAGACATAAATAACTAAATTTAATGGAGCACATAAATTAGACATATAACACATAGTTAATAAATACACAATTAAATTAAATATCGATTTACTTACTTTTTCTTTTCTTTTGATCATTTGGTAACGAGCACGTAACCAATCTTCTGTGCAAAGCAACATTTGAACTGTCTCTACTCCCAAATTGGCGTGATATGGATCAATAAATCTACCACCGGCACCGACAGCTGATTCAGAAGCCACAGAAGTTATTGGAACTTGTGTTCAATTCCTTCCATTAGTATTAGTACTGATATTTTTATTTTTCAACTCAAAAAATGAGCCAAGCTTGAGCTTACAAGCCATCTAAACAAGTCGAGCTTGACGAACATGTTTGCTAGCTCACCAGTCGAATATTCTTAGACTTGAGCTTGGTTTGATCAAATTATCGAGCTCGAGCTTTGCTTGATATGATTAACAAATGAACTCAAACGAACTTTTTATCAAGNGAAGTTTTAGCCCCTGAAGCTCTTCCCAGTAGTCAAGAATTGCGTGGAACACTTCATCTTCCATAGTAGATTTTCGAATCTCTAGAGCCGATTCCTTGAAGACTTCGGTCATACTCGGAGTTTTCGAACTACTTGCACCAGCCATTGTGTTTCCTGGATGACAGTTTGTTAGTACAATTGAAAAATTGGTGAATGGCTATGTATAGGAGGAAGGGGCTCATCACAACCGTTGATCTGTAAATGCACGAACGACTAAGATGGGCCAAGAGTTGAAAAGACGTGTACAGTTATCAAGGCGTCAGACTTATCCACTTCTCGAAATGCGAAACGTCTTTTAGGCGGGAATTTATGCTATGACACGTGTCATCGTGGTAATATCGACAGGGTCCAAGAATGATAAACAATGAATTATTACGAATCCAGGGGGGACAGGAGGTCTCAGCATTTCATCTCATCTAGGGGATATTTAAAGACTTCAATTTGGTGCACTGTTAATCATCTTGGACTGATCGAGACAGCGAGTCAAGCTCTAGCCCGACTATTTTAGGGATGGGTGGTGATACCCCCATAAGGATCCGGGTTGTTACCATAAGGATCCGGGTCGATTGACGACCCGGCAACTATCAATAGCCCGAGTNCTGTGCAAAGCAACATTTGAACTGTCTCTACTCCCAAATTGGCGTGATATGGATCAATAAATCTACCACCGGCACCGACAGCTGATTCAGAAGCCACAGAAGTTATTGGAACTTGTGTTCAATTCCTTCCATTAGTATTAGTACTGATATTTTTATTTTTCAACTCAAAAAATGAGCCAAGCTTGAGCTTACAAGCCATCTAAACAAGTCGAGCTTGACGAACATGTTTGCTAGCTCACCAGTCGAATATTCTTAGACTTGAGCTTGGTTTGATCAAATTATCGAGCTCGAGCTTTGCTTGATATGATTAACAAATGAACTCAAACGAACTTTTTATCAAGCCGAGCTCTTAATAGATCGCGAACGGTTTTGTTAGTTTACAACCCTATATACTATACAACTCTTATTAAAACTTTGTAGTTTTAAAAATGGGCATAAATCCTTTTGTAAATATCATAAATGTGCTTGAGTTTTAATTAAAACACAATGTTTAAATGTGATTGATTTTTTCAAACACGCGGGAGTAGAAGTACAAACTTATTAATTTAATACCAAGGATTTTTGTGATTTTTATGAAAGCGTACAATTTTATTTTCCCTATCAATTTATGAAAAATTATTTATGGGTTAATTAAATATTAAAAAAATCAATTATATTTAAATATTACATGCGTTTGTCTATGATTTTTACGAAAAATTAACATATAAATCTAATATTTTCTAATATTATATACACTTCTTCCATATTAATATTTATCTCACATTTAACATGCATCTTAATAATATAAGATAAATATAAACTTAATGATGTAAAATATAATAATCTTTATTGTTCATAAAATTCAAAGGACATGTATTTAATATTGAATTGTTTTAAAATATGACAAGCTGTGGCGTGGCAAAAATTTTATACCTTCTGTATTACGGATCACGGATGCCTTAAGAAATGTGCCACATGCAATTGGTTGATGTGCCTAATATAATTGATGTGACTGGATTTTTCGAATTTAAATTATGATATATATTAAAAAATTTAACATCAATTTAAATTTGATGACGTAAATTAAGTTTCAACAGTCTAAACCATGTCAATCTTATAAAAATATGTGTATAATAATTAATTTCGTGTTCTAGTTTTTTTATAATATTTTCAATCACGTATTCTTTTATTTATTTAATTATATTATATTGAATATTTCACTTATAGCATTGAAATAAAAAAAATTTTATATTTTCTCTTTCTGATCATACAATTTTAGATCATCCACATGCAAAATAAACAAAGAGCATTGGTAAAATATGTGTCCAACGAGTCAACTTGTAACTTAAATTTTATTGATTCTCATGTAAAACAATATTTATTTTAATAATATTTTATGATTTTATCAAATTATAACATTTACTTTATCTGTATACATACGCAAACTATAAATGATAAAATTTTTGAAGATGCTATAGTTCGATGAGATCTACAAGTCACGTCGATCATGAAATTCACTTGATATGTATTGCATATTCTAAACTTGTTTAAAGTTAATTCAATTGCCTAAAATAAAGATAAAAGTCGTTTGAACTGGAGACTAGCATCTGTGGTGTTAACGTCATGTTTCATTGGTATGGATATAGAGAAGTCCTATCATGCAGATGAATACTCATGTGATAAGTCACTGAACAATATTCTATTGGACTTTATCAAAGATTATCACTTATTGAGTATATTATTCTGCAGTTATAGTTGTATATTATTAGTCATTTGACCTGGGATAACATAGAGACTCTACGAACTAGTGTTGCACTTTGACTCATTAACGTACTCTGTGAGGGTCATCGGGTTACGAGATTGTGTGTTTTTTTTATATACGTAGGAGCCAAAACTTTGTAGTCAGAGATTCACTGCTCACCTGCGTGTATGAAGATCATATGTGATCCGATGAGTTAATAACGCAAGAAATATCTAGTCAGATTATGAGTTGTTATTTAGATAAAAGTGTTTCCCTATTTGCATATACACGATCTAATTATGATCACTTAAAGATACATCACATCGTTATTAAATTCATATTCAATCCTCAATATATCAATTATTACAAAGAAAGCGCGCCTCTTTCTTGTTTGACAGGGCTCACGGCCGATCTCCTCCACAAGCACCATTGTGCGCCACAGCAGCTTCATTGCATCGCCGGCGCAACGTTGTTGGAATCTCCCAGTTTCCTCCGATTGATTCTCAACACAAATTTTGTCTAGATCTCTATTGTAATCTAGACAAAAATCATTGATTTCAATCGTGAACTTGATCAAACGATTAAAGAAATATGATTGATCTAGTAGATCGTTTGAAGATATTTATAACAATAGCTATTATCGCCAAAAAAAGGGGATATTTAGAGTCAATAATTAAAAACTAAAGATAAATGCAATAAACGTCCTATGTATAAAATTTAGAATCACACAATAGCCAAATCTAATTTTGAACATTAATATAAAAAAATTTAAATTTCACTACAGTCCGAAAAAAAAGTACACCAATGAATATTATCTTTTAACATATCCACACACAAGAATCTCATCAAAAATAAAAAAATATAACTTTAAACAGTCACGCAGTCTTCATTATACGTGGCCATATACGAACAAAATAAACTCGATGACTATTCATAAAATAAACAAATAGGAATTAAAAAATTTAACGAGCCTAATATTGAATGGCACGTAGCCCTTACATTACACGCGTCGAGAAAATATTAGACACTCGGCGTCTCCCTAACTCCCCCAACCTCTATATTAACCCTTGGCCACCACATTAGGTCATCATCCAGAAGAGCAAACTTCGAGTACTCTACAATTTTTCACTTTACACCCGTTCTCGTATCGTTAGAAGAAGAAACTCAGCAAAGAAAATGGCATCCAACGATCAAGTCAACTACAAAGCTGGTGAAACCAAGGGCCAAGCTCAGGTTCTTTAATTTCTTTCCCTGAATCACTTTAGTCTCATAAGTAGAACGTATATGATCTAATTCACTCAAGCTCGATCCTCTGTAGGAGTAGAACATTCACAAGTAACGTAGAAATTAGCATTTTGAGTGCCATAAAACTTAATAGGACTGGTTTATCTTTTCTATACAGTAGAAAGAAAGTAATTGTGCTCTGCTTGTTATAATCTCACTCAAGTTTTAACCTATCCGGGACGCGCATGATACCCACAAGTCATGGACAAATAATATATTTACACAAATTTTGAGTATCATGAAACAAAATAAAACTGATTTTTCTTTTCTACGTCGTGGCGAAAAAGCCATTGTACTCTGCTGGAGGTTTTGGTTAGCTGGTAAGTAATCTATCAAGTCCCACGAGTCGTGTTTGGTTTTTGTTTTTAAAAGGGAAATTAAAGTTCGATCCTTATATGTCATTTTGGAGTTGCTCAACATATGTGTACATTGCAGGAGAAGATAGGACATGGAGTGGATGCTGTGAAGGGCAACGTTGAGGGAGGCAAAGATAACACTGGCAACTTCTTCACCACCGCCAAGGACAAGGTTACCGAGGCTGCGCAAGTCACCAAGGACAAGGTTACCGGCGCTGGTCAAGCCACCAAGGACAAGGCTGCTGAGACTACTCAAGCAACCAAGGACAAGGTTTCGGGCGGTGATGCTCAGCACTGAACAGATTTGTCCGTTAATGTTGTTGCATTTGTGTTGAACTTTCCTTCTTGTGTAAGAGGAAGCCTCCCTCCTTGAATTTGTCGTGCCAAGTTTGAGGGCTGGGTTTCTTTAGTTTGTTGTGTCTTTGTACTCTGGAATTTGGTTTCATTCACTTTAATGTTATTTCTATTTTTCTTAATGGGTGGAGAACTTTTGAATTTTTAATTTTTAAAGAACTTTATTATATGAAACTGATGCAATTAAATCAGAAATGAAAGAAAGCGAAAGAGGAACACACCACCAAGAATAACAATTCCAGTTATATATTATGGTTTTATAGTACCAACAATTTGTATATATAATATAAAGAAAATGGATAAATTAAGAGGTAAAATAAATAATAATGACGTTTCTTTCTTCTTTTTTTTTTTACATCTTTGACATAATTTTTTTTAATTAACTTTGACGTAAATATACGATCATAATTATTTGTGTAAAGAGAAAAAAATTATAAAATTTATAATTATGAATTACTAAAAAAAACATCATAAATATACACAATTTAGTTACATTTTCTTATTTAGTCACATTTAGAAATTTCTCAAATTTCGGCTGAAAATATCAGTAATTAATGTCTTGGTCAAGTTAACATTTTGGTAAAAAAAAAAAAAAGAACTAAAATGCAGAAAAAAAATACCAATTCATTAGAGAAAAAACTAAATTATGATAGAAACCTAAATCCTAATTATATATTTGCTCTAAATTTAGATTTTTCTCTTAGTGTAAATTAGATTTGTAACCATTCTGACCAAATAAGTTGCTATTAATGTTTAATAATTTGTGTACGTGTGACAATAATAGAAATTGTAAAAAAAATCTCGTAAATTGACATGTTTCGATTTTAGGCATTGCAAGATCTCGTTCTTTCTTTCTTTTAAACTTTTTTTTTAATCTACACATGGCAACAATGGTGGCAATAGGGGTGGACAAAAATTCGATTAAACTAAATTAATCAATCGAACTGAATTTCGATTAGATTAATTTGGAAAATCAATTTTCATTTCATATGTATATCGGTTAAATCAGTTTAATTTCGGTTTTTACTTTTAAACTATTAGTTAACCAATTTAAACCAATATGTTTTAAATAAAATTAATTGTTATACGGACCTTAATTTTGTAACATGCATTTTATTTTATACGTGTATTGGGGGTGTCAACCCTCTCAATCTTGAATTTATTCTTGTCCACAAAAAAATTTCCTTCAGCGATATATAGTATCATGTTTACAATGATATTTCTGACGATAGTAAATTACTCGACCAAACAAATATGTTCCAAAAAGATTATATTAAAAATAAAATAATATAATTTATTGTTATATGAATAAATATAGATCTCTTAGACATTATTTGGTGTGCATGATAAGGAATGATTGATTTTTAATCCTTCACTTATCATGTGTTTGGTGTGCATGATTAAAATTGTGATAGGCCCGTTCAGCCCGCACTGTATGCATTGTTATCCTCTTGTTGTTGGTTATATAATCATTTGGAGGAGAAGAGATGATATTTGATTAATTTAAATTTTTTTAATATCCTTAAGTTTAAAATAATTATAAATTCAAAAAATTTAATAATATTTAAATATAATTTTTACTTTGACTAATATTATAAATAATTTAATTATTATTGATCATATTTTTATTATTATATCATTTTTAACCGTAATATTATAATTGTTATTAATCATTATTTAATATTCAAATTTGTATTAATATTTCAATTATCACAATAAATGAATATTTATGTTATTATCAAATTTTAATTATTTTCTATAACAATAATCGATTTTTTAGTATTTTTCAGAAATTGAAATTAATGAAAAATTAATAATTAATATAATTTTTTAATTTTACTTATATTTTTTAAATCAATTAATTCTAGAAATTTTATTTGTTTAGTCAATCATTTTAAGAATATATTGCTAATTAATATAAGATGATGCATTTTAGTAAATAATTAACAAAAATAATCAAGCAAGTTAAAATGATCATGTCAAACATCATATAATTTATCATAATGTGTAATTTATCCTTACTTTTTATTTTATAATCACTCTTATTATATATCATTTATTTACCATATCACACGAATCAAACGGTGACTTATAAGATTAAAAAAAATTAACAGACCAATTGCTCTTTCTCTACATTAATTCATAATATCGACTATCACTTTCTGTCCTCTTCCATCTGTCACATTAACTTGCAGTTTTGCAAATGATATAGCTATCCCGTTACGGACGATGATCTCTATCTAAAAGATCATCTTGAGGCGTAATATTTGACTTTTATATTGTCACGCCCCGAGACCGAGGCGTCGGTGACATCCGACATTGTTTAACAGTTACTTGAAAACAATTAAGCCTCGTATCGAAATGCCAAAAACCAGTCTTTTTCATAAATAAAACATTGTCTTTACTTTGACAATAGAATAAAAATACATCAAGATTGCGGAAGCGAAATAAATACAAAGTCTTGAGTCTAGATCTTTTGGTGCGATCACCAGCCCCAGAACGTCTCATGTTCCTCCTCGCTCCATTGTTCTTCATTTTTATCTGGGGAGTGATGTAAGGGGTGAGTGCTTTGGGAAACACTCAGTAAGTAGGGGCCGAACGATTACCACAAATACATATAAAGATAATTTTAAAACATCTTTTAAGAGACTTTCAAAACTTATCATATCAAACATTAACCGAATCAGACTCGAAGGGTGAAACATAACTTATCAGAACAATTCAGAACAGATTAGATCAGAACAAACGGAACACTGTTATTCATCTCGTCATCCATGGTCAAATTGTCCCACATATGTTAGTCCTCTAAGGGGTGAGGCCAAAACACAGTTTTATACCCACTGATGGGGCCATAACACAGTTTTATACCCACTGATGGGGGCCATAACAGAATTTACAATCGTCGTTCCCTATCCAACTCGAATCATAACAGTGTATTACAAAATCAGATTCATCAAACAGTACTTATCAGAATTATGAGAGGAATCAGCAGATTCAAAGAACGTCGAGACCAAAAGAACATATCGTACATCGATCGAGATTTTATAATACATAATATAGCATTTTTCGAAAATGATTTGACACACATACAAGCATGTCATACTTATACAAATTTTAAATTAGAAAGAAATACATAGCAAAAACCTACTTACCGAATTCGAAGGTGTAGTTTTCGAAATTGCCAAGTCCTGAAGTACAACTCCCGTTGAATTTCGGTCAGACGGTGACCGAAACCTTGCAGTATTTTGCCTAGATTTATGAAGAAAATCCAGCAGCATTTCGACGTATCTTCTGATCACTCGGACTGCACGAAGCCTTCCCCCTTTTTCTTCTTGCCTTAGACGTCAAAATGGAGAGTAGAGGAGAGGGATGAATTTTTGTGATGATTTTAGGTGTGGTCTCTTCAACATACAATGGTTTATTTATAGGTGAGATTTTGCCCTTTGAACTTCCTCATGGCCAACCCCTTGCATTCCAAGCAAGTATTAATTGTGTTCATTCATTCATCCATGCACATCAAGAGTCACTTTGGTCTATCAAGGGTCATCTCTTTCATAATAAATTCATCCTTGCACACCAAGAGTCACTTTGGTATATCAAGGGACATTTCATGCATAATGAATTTGTCTTATCCCTTTGATTGTATTCGAAAATTTCGGGTTCTCACATATATGCTACGGATGCACAACTATACCACATGGCATTAGTTGATACCATTTGGTTTTTTTTTAATTTAAAATACATTATATAATAATAAAAAAAACGTTCTAACATTAATCAATTACCTAAATTAATCACAAAGTTTTAAAGTCCTAAATATGTAAACCTTTAAAGTAGGTGGGCAATACTTAATTATAAAAGATTTATTTGCACGGTGTGATTTATTTTATTAACGTTATTTGCAAATTAATATGTTAGCCCAAAAAATTTATAAAAAACTAACGATTATAAGTTTCATGGTCTTGAGAAGAAGAAAAAAACGCTTTCATGCATGACTTTCTTGACCGTAAAAAAAAGAAACAATTGATATAAAATGTATTAATTAATTATTTTAGTACTTAATATCGGAAGATATACAGCTAAGCATCATCCACAAGAATCTCACAAAAAATTTAAATAATAAAATACAATAAAGGGTTCAATTTAATTAATTACGAGATGTATACGTGGCCCTATACAAACAAAAATTAACCTATCGAAACTCAGAAAATAAAATAAAAAAATTTAACTAGCCTAATGCTACATGGCACGTAACCCCTACACGCGTCCTAAGAGAATCGTACACTTGGCATGCCCCCCAACATCCCCCCAAACTCTATATTAACCCATCGCCAATCACCTACGAGACCATCCAAAAAGTTGCTGAAAAATCTTTAATTTCTTCCCCGAAAGACGAACATGGCATCCCACGATCAGATCAACTACAACGCTGGTGAAGCCAAGGGCCAAGCTCAGGTTCTGATAATCTAAAACTCGGAATCTAATTCTTATCTACGAACGTTTTGTGTATTTTTAGCTTGATTATTTGAGTTTTATCCGGTCAAGAATTGACAATGCAAGGAATATGATATATAGTTTGGTGTAATAATTATTCATGGTTGTTTATTTACTAGTTTTAAACCTATTTGGCTTGCGACGTACGTTTAGAGTTACAAGTTTCAGGTTATAGTAAGCTTCAACATGTGAATGTATGTTACAGGAGAAGATTGGACATGGAGTCGACACTGTGAAGGACAAGACTAATGGATCCAAAGAGAACACTGGAAACTTCTTCACCGCTGCCAAAGAGAAGGTTACCGAAACGGCTCAAGCAGCCAAGGACAAGGTTTTTGGTGCAGGTCAAGCAACCAAGGACAAGACGTGGGAAACTTCTCAGGCCGCCAAGGACAAGGTTGTCGGCGCAGGCCAGGCCACCAAGGAGAAGACTGCAGAAACTACTGGTGCTGCCAAGGAGAAGACCTGCGGGGCAACTCATGCCACCAAGGATAATGCTTCTGGAGCGGCGGAATCCGGGAAGGAAACAGCCGAAGCTGGCAAGGAGAAAACCGGTGGATTTCTCCAAAACACCGGTGATCAGGTGAAGGAGATGGCGAAGGGGACGACGAATGCGGTGAAAAATACGTTAGGCTTGAACCGCGATGCTGCACAGAAGGAGTAGTTTGGTTATTGATATGGACATTGTTGTTACATTTATTGTCGCTTTCTTGCATTGTTCAGTCGTTTCATTTGGATATATATTTTTTATTTGAGAGGAAGCTTTCTCCCTTTTAATTGTTTTCCAATTTCGAGGGCATAGTTTCTTTTGCGTCTGTATAATTTGGTTTTCGTTCAGTTATAATATGTTTTACTTTTTATAACATTTACTTTTATATACCGTGAATGCTTTAAATATTGGGAGCAAACTATACTTTAGGGCCGTTTGTTTCCTCCCGAATTTCGAACTATTGTACACTGCTTTATTCTCATGGTCAGTGGTTCAAGTGTTCCCAGTTTCGATATCCCAACTTATTGAAGCTGCTATGAGTTTGTTATTTGGGGATTAATTTTGCAATTATTTATTTGCATGCATGTATAGTTTTTTTGAAGTTTTTAGTGTTAAGTAGTACAAAGCACTAATGGTGGTTGCTAGACAGTATTGAAGGCATTGCATGCTTTCTTGGCATGAATCCGAGCCACACGTTTTCTATTATTATTCCTTCCAAGGCTTGCACAAATAAATTCTTGCATACCATAGCTTCAACATGTTCGACTTAATTCAATGTTTCAGTCGTAATATTTTACGTGTTCATCTTCCGAATAACACGTACAGATGACGAAGTTTGATATATGCCAATGTAGATTCGTTAACATAAGATATGTTTGAACTTAGGTCGAACTCTGTTAGATATTGTTGGACATTGGTTTGGAACTCTTTTCCCAGTTTAGTCATATCATTTATGGTTGCTTAGCAGTTGTCCTACTATTACTCTCCCATTTTTCAGTGCGTGTTGCTTTTATATGCTGCAGAAAATGTTGTGTCTACATGTTAGGAAAGAAAGAAGGTATACATATACATCCATTAAAATATGACGAAAACCATATAGATTGATTACAGAAACAACCCACTATCACCAACAAAATAGCCAACCAAATCATATGTTAGTGGTATACAGGATGAAATAAAGATCAACAACTCAAAAACTTTATTTAAAGAGTCAAAACTGTAATGGATTGATATCAACTTCTATCACTCTGCAAGCCAATTTGTCTGTCCCTTGTTTATTGCTTCTCATCAACTTTTCTTGTGCCATGTTCGCAGTTTGAATCCTAAAGTCCCAACCTCGTATGTAACCAATTGCTGACCTCATCCATCTCCTTAGGCACGGTATAATGACCGATCCTAAACAGCGATAAAACTAAAATGGTAAGTTGTTGCTAAGATAACTGAATATGAGTGAGAAGAAGAAAGTTTTACATACCCGTCATAAGATTTAAATTCTAGATTTCGAAATCCAGCTTGGCTTAATGTATGATAGGACCTCTCCCCATATTTGTAAGGAACCACTTCATCATCTGTCCAAGAATCCAACGAAGTTAATGTGCTAATTTGTAAGATTATCTGTTGATACACAACAAAACTATGTGATTCGATTGTTATGCCATACAGGTTGCTGTATAAGGCATACATACACCGACGCAACATCATACACAAGATAATGTGCAAAATGTGTAAGATATTGGGAAAGATTGGCCATGTTTGGCATGGGATCTAACAAATGTTATGAAATGTTAAATGCTTTTAACGAAAAGCAAGACATACAAAGTCCATGGGAGAGCAATATTGGCAGATATGAAGCACGTCTTCCAGCCTCATGGGACCCCTCAATCTTGTGTCTCACACTCCTGCAACAACGAATGACCCAAGATTTTGATCACGAACGAAGCTAAGAAGAAACAGAGATTCGGGTATTTGTCCTACTTTTTGAACTTAGTGTGATATGTGATAACGGTGAATGTGCTTTGGTTATATATCCGATCCAAGATTTTAAAATTTATATGGTTGAGGAGAAGCAGAGTAGAAACCCCAACCTAAAACAGGGAAGCCAACCGCTCAGACCAACAATAGCCCTCAGGTTAACCGGGTATGGGCTGCCATTTCCATATTTTCCCTGAGCGAAACAAGTAGCAGAATAGAGAGCAGTTGCAGCACCCATACTAAAGCCCCCAATGCCAAGTTTAACTGCAATACACCGTAAACCAGGATTACCATAAGCGCATCCAATTCCATGTTTTGAAGACTATGATAAGCCTATCGAATTGTATGATCTAAGCACATAAACGAAATGATAAATGTGGTGTCTGTATGAGTACATGCAATTCAGGCACTGATACAATTTGAGTTGGTACTGCTCACGTCAGTTATTTCTCCATCAAAAAACAAGTCCTATGTGCTAAAATGTAGAATAAGGATTTGAAAATTAAAGAAATTTACTGTCAGCAGGCTCTGTAGACAACAAGTTAGCAATATGTGCTGTTGAAGCGTCTAAACCTTCAAAATCATCTGGACCATCTTCAGAAAGCTCTCCCACATCAAACCCTGACACATACGAACGAACTTGATAGAAGTCACTTTTTAAATAAATGTATCCATTAAGCCGAACTCGAATATCTCATTACTGATTTAGCTTACATGCAGTACAAGGAAATCCTCCAAGTATAGCCACAGGGCGAGTCGGGGCAGTAGGGCATATCCATTTTATCTGAATCATAAAGTTTAAACAATGCATTGAACTCTTGAAAAATGGTTTCGATTCAGTCGCAGCAAAATGTAGTAGACACCTTCATGCACAACAGAATGTTCGAATATTTCGAGAAACTAACGCTTACATTCGGGAGAGGAAGATTCTCCAATTGTTGCGACCAACTGCGGAAACAAATGTTGAAGAAGATCACTTATATTATTCTAATATTGCTTAACACGTCTATCTTAAATCTGCATATACTTTTAGCATTTGCATTATCTTTTGAAATAGGTAATATCTAACCGTTGATAAAAGATACTTTTCACAGTCACTAGTTAAATTTAACTGAGAAAGAGGTAAGAATAACAAGTAGTAGAGATGAAGTTGAATTTGCTATGGTTGGAAAAAGATAAGCATGTTAAAAAAATAACAAGAAACTTGCGTAATTCCAAATTTTTTGAATATTCTCAACAAAAATCGTTTCTTCTGCTTGTAAAGTGAGGTAAAACTTTGAAAGCCAAGTGGTGGTGGTCCCATAGAAACATACAACGAATGAAGCATATGTGCCATAATATTACACAAATTCAAAGAATAGAAAAAATTGAAATCTAGTTTAAGTTCTGAGATGTCACTTATTTATTGAAAATTTAAAAAAAAAAATCAGTTGAGTGGAGCGATCCACCCTTTTTTCTTGTTTTATCCTTGCATTACCGGTGGAATCTTACCTCATAGTATGGACACATTACCCCATACTAATTTAAGGTTGTCTATTCTTTAGCATCTTAGAATAATGATAGAACAATATAGGCCTCAACTTTCTGTTTCCAAGATAATTTGATTAGACTAGCAAGCATTTTCCTTGGTAGAAAAAAAATTATATAAAGTTCGTCTAGTTGATAAAGTTGAGATATTTTAGAACTGCATTGAGTTCACTAGTTCTTCATAGCAGAAAAGAAAATGATTAAAAGGGTAGTTCTATTATCTCAATTTGATTCAGTTGAAATGACTATACCGCCCTTGACGATCAGGAAAAGCATCGAGGAAAAGAGATTTTACCTGGAGCCATTGTCACCAAGACCATGCAGCCAAATTATTGTAGCTTGGTGTTTCCCTTTAGGCCTAACCACATACGTCCTCCCGAATTCAAATGTTTTTCTTGCTGTTCTGCTTCCTGAGAATTATTGTATAAGAATTCAGCTTTTCTACACGATCAAGTTCAAGAAATTTACTCGGCAAATTTGGGGTGTGGGATAGGTTTGTACAATTGTACTAGCAAAAGTTTTCCATTCTCAAAATGTGATGAGTGAGTGACTTCACTCACTTAAAGGTAATTTTTTTGCCACAACCCTTCAATGTCAAATGACACAGACATTCAAGCAAAAATTCAAGAAAGATGGAATCTTGATGCTTACCGGAGCACACTGACGAATTTGGATAGCTCATTCTGGCCAACAAGAGATGAACCAAGAAATTCCCAAGAGGCTTAACAATGTGTAGTGAAATGAAACTACAAACTTATGTGCAATGCAAGGAACAGCAACAGAGACTTGCTGTATTTATACTCGAATGGGTTAGATGAAAATGGAATAAAACAGCTGCACCTTACCTAAGCTAGGAACTCAAAAATAAAGAGAGAGAGAGAGAGAGAAATGGGGGCATCCATGAAAAGGAAAAGTAAAGAAAGGGAACAAAGCAGCCAATCTTTTCATCCGCGAAGGGAGAATCAAAACCAGTAAAAAGTATATAGCCTATTAAATTATAAATAGAGTTGTAATTCATTCATTCAACCCCATGAATCGTCCAGGTTGAAGGGCTACTGTCACCTTGACGTGGCCCTGCAAGATGACTCAGTTCAGTACAACAGGATATTAATAACTACTTTTATTCAATCTACCTTCGTCCAAATTGTAACATCCACCCGTAAAATCGATTACATCCAATTTTTTACCTTGTCCAATACATTTCGATATGGTCCGAATCGGACCATAAATGTTGTAATATGATGGAGAGAATGATTTTTATTTTATAAAGCAAAGTTGGAAATAGTACTGTCACATTCACCGAACTTGTGGACCATAAGTTGACAAGCATTTTCGTGCCATAATCTTCCTGAGCCGTTGAGGTTGGAGGGGCTGAACTAAATATACAGCATACAAAAGAGAATCTATGCTTTCTTGGGCAGTGGCAATTAAATAAGCATCCCACATACTTACAATTTCAAGAATATTTCTGAAAACTATATGGAATAATTCAATTTGTTGGAAGAAAATCATTTAAATCTTTATTTCAATCATTTGTTTATGTATTCCTTGTGACTGATGGATACCCATTATGGCATTATCTCCACTGTGAATTTCAAACTGTCTAATTTATCATCACCATTCCATGCATATAATACATACTTAGTGTTAACACATTTTGCGTTCATATACAGTTTTCTAAATAAATAATTTTATTTTTAAAATTATTAGTTAATGAGGGTATGGCTTTATATATATGTATATATAGAGCGAGAGGTATGATGTGTTGGGCGCATCTTGCTAAGGACGCTACAAGATATTCAAATGAACATCTTGTGAATTTCACATAGCCTATCTTAAGAAACGTGTTGCATTAAATGCTTGCGAGATGTTAACGTGAACATCTTGTTAATGTGACATTAGCTAATCTCTAGAAACATAATGCATTTAATATTTTGAGAATAACACATCAATCGATCTCGAGAAACGTGCTGCATTAAATGCTTGCGGTCGAGAAACATGTTGCATTAAATACAAGAATAACATCTTACGACGCCCATGAAATATCCATCAAGAAGCGTTCAGCATATATAGGGCCGCGCTATGAACACAGTAAAGAACATGATACCAAGGCTGCATAGAATTCATAGTTGGGTTGAAAACTTGGAAATATATATTAAGAAAAGTATGTTAACTTTATATTTTTTACACTTTCTTGTTTTCTAAGATTTTCTTGTTTGCATAAATTTAGTCCACTGATAGTATTTAATATACTTATATGGATAAATTAATGTTAAAAACATTACAATTAAAAAATTTAACTGTTTCCATTTAAGTGACAGACTTAACATATAAATGGGATCAAAAATATAAATTTTTAGAAAATTTATTTCAATGAAGGCTTTTATTACATGACACATCTTGTCAGTAGAACTGGGCAATACCTTCTGGTGTGTCTCTTTGCCTGTTGGCTGAGCTGTTTTCAATATCATTTCATTTATTATCTGTGGAATTCAAAGAATGTGTCCACTAGTTTGTTCGAGTCTTTAGGAATTATTTTTCAAAGTATTGTGCATGCATAGACGTACATGGTTTGTTTGTGCAAACCGAGTCACTCACACTTTTTCATCCTATGCAGAATTATCATGCACATGGACATATATATATATATATATATATATATATGGAGGTTATTGGTTTCCAGCCTATATACCATATTCGACTTTCTGAACTAATAAAAGGAGGTATTTAATTTCCAGAATAAGAATGAATATAAGGTTTAGCTATGACAATTTTACAAAACATAAAAGGCATTACAAAAGATATACCAGAGAAATTAAACAACAGAGGATTTACTGAGGGCCACCTCAGAAACATAAATTCATAAAAATCACCCATGAACGCCTTAAACACCATTTCTCGGCTAAACAGGCTAAAGGGCTACAACATGAATTTATGCCTCCTGGTTAAACTCAAACCTTGTGTTTACTATTTCCTGGTTCGTCTTCCAACCTTATGTTCAACCATTAACATTTATATTACATCGAATTCCAAAATTTAAATAAAATCTTTTATCATTTCAATTTAATTCCAAGTTACAAATAAATAAAGATCATGGTTTAGTCATGGGATGATTTAACACAAATGTTTTAGCCTGTCATTCAGGCTAATATATGAAATATAAATATTAAATACTGTAAATAAAAACAGAAAATAAAAACAGTAAACTTACAGAATTGTAACCAGAAGAAACTTTTATACAAAAGGTTGAAGCTTTTATTAAGAAGGGTTGTTTACAAGAGAGGAATAGAGGGGAGCAAACTCGACCGTATCCTTCTAAGAACACAGAATGGTCCTATAAATAGATGGAAGTGCCGGACATGAAACCCCGGATTCCAACTAAAAATATAAACAGTAAATGCTTTATTAAAGCAAATAGTAACATGGTTACAAAAGTCAAAAAGTAAAAGCGATAGACCACCCACTTTTGTCATGATTTCATGGCACGTCTGAGATTCCATCTTTGATGTGATATTTCACCATCCACTGGTTGATAATGCAACATGAGGATTAAAGATGAATATCCTAATCATCTTTAATATTGTCTTTTAATGAATTTTTGAGATTTTCAAAAATATCATTGATCTGCGAAAATTGAGGAATATCATCCTCTGGATCTTGAGCATCCTGCATTTGCATTAGATGAATAAATTGATTTTCACTTGATTCAGAAGCCATAGATTTATCCGATTTTGAATCTGAACATCCAATATTCTTGTAGAGATCTTTCTTCATCTCTTCAATGTAGATTTCTACCATTTTCTCTTTGGAGTAAATTTCTGAATATTTTTGAGTCAAGATTTTAAATGGACTCATTGCATCTTTTTCTTTTTCTTGTTGATGCAGTAGATCTTTCTGATAGGAAGAGATTTTTTCCTCCATTTGTATAAGAATATCATGGCCATAGATTTTTCCAGTTTCTGGATCTTCACGTAATAATTTGTCCCAAAATTTGGTAGAGCTGACTCTCCATAGGCAGGGAATACCTTCATCAGTATAACCACACTCTGGTTATCATTTCCAGATCCATGGAATTCCAAATTCCATAAAGAACAGACATAAAGTCTTTCCGTCAATCCAATGCTCAGCAAATGATTTTTTAATTCTTGGAGAAACATTTAACCAAGTATTCATTGGTTTTATAAAAACCTCAGGCAAAATTTTTGCTGATGGACCAATATTTTCCACCAAATAAAAAACCAATTAGGAATTGGATAATGGAAAACATTTTCGCATATTTTCAAAAATNATATGATGTATTGGTTAAGTATCTTTCCATGATAGTCCATGGAGTTTTTTCCCATTGGGTATCTTTTTCTTCTATAAGAAGAATTAATTCTCTATGTTTTGTCTCTGTATAAAGAGCTGAATCATTGTCATCATCTGTAATGATTTTAGCATATGATGCTGAAGCTTGAGAATCAGTATTACTTTTCTGTTTTTGTTTCAAGAATTCTTGAAACTCATTGTATAACTCTGTATTTGGCTCAGTATTACTGGCTGATGAACTAGATAAGTTCTGGGTTATTAGCCTCTGCTTTCCATGTTGTGCAATGATATTAGGGGGTTTTCTCCTACCACCTCGCCCTCTATAAGAGGACTCTCCTCTACCTCGAGAATACATATCTGTAAAGAAAGACATTAAGATAAATATTCACGAGTTAGAAAATCAGGTAGGTGATTATATTCAACTTTTTTGTAAATAATTTCAAAATCAAAAGGAGCTAAATGAGCTTGCCATCTTGCAAACATTTGTTTAGTCACATCATGTTTAAAATCTTTATTAAACATAAATTTTGCTGATTTGCAATCAGTTTTTATAATAAACTTTTGATTATATAAATCATCTTGGAATTTTAAAATACATCTTACAATAGCTAAAATTTCTTTTGCTACTGTTGAATAATTTTTCTGGGCATTATTCCATTTCCCAGAATAAAAACGTATCAGATATTCCTGTTTAGTTTGGGGATCTTTTTGTTTTAAAATTCCGCCAAAACCTATATCAGAAGCATCTGTTTCTACAATTTTATCCCATTGGGGATTAGCAAGCATAAGACAAGGAAGATTTTTAACCTTTTCTTTTATAATCTGAACAGCCTTAGTATGATTATCTGTCCAGGGTAAAGGATTTTTCTTAAGTCTCTCATATAAGATAGCAGAATCTTTAGTAAGATTTTGAATGTAAGGAGAAATATAATTTAAACTTCCTAAAAATCTTTGTAACTGAGTTTTATCAGTTATAATATCAGGAAATTTTGATCCAAACTCAATACTTCTTTGGATAGGAATAATTTTTCCTTTTTCAATCATATGTCCTAAAAATCTAATATTAGTTTGAAATAAAATTATTTTAGATTTTGAAATAACAAAACCATTTTGTATAACTATATTTTTAAACATTTCTAAATGTTTAAAATGAGATTCAATATCATTAGAGAATATTAAAATATCATCAATATAAACAATTATAAAATTGCTATATTGATAAAAAATATCATTCATAATTTGTTGAAATTCTGAAGGAGCATTTTTAAGTCCAAATGGCATTACTGTCCATTCATAATGTCCTATTGGAACATTAAAAGCAGTTTTATATCTATCAGATTCTTTAACTTGAATCTGCCAAAATCCTGATTTTAAATCAAATTTAGAAAATATGATTGCATTAACTAGTCTATATAATAAATCTTTTTTATTAGGAATAGGATGCCTAATCCATTTTAAAACCTTATTAAGGGGTTTATAGTTAATGACTAATCTAGGAACACCTCTTTCCCGCTCAGAGTGTTTATTAACATAAAATGCAGTACAAGACCAAGGAGATTGAGAAGGTGTTATTAAACCTTTTTCTAATAAAGAATGAATTTCTTTCTTACATAATTTTAAATATTCAGAATTCATTTGACAAGGACGAGCTTTGGTAGGAAT
>NC_133318.1:1240191-1291291 GCF_012295235.1 Primulina huaijiensis | reverse complement strand
TCATTTGAATAAACTGTGTTAAATCATCAACCAAAACTATTTCCAAGCCTCAGATGACTCATAAAATGAGTTTTAAATTCAATTTTTGAGATTATATTGAGAGTTTTAATAAAACTCTATTCTATGAAAATGAAAAAAGAAAACGTATATGGTTTTTGAAAATATGCGAAAATGTTTTCCATTATCCAATTCCTAATTGGTTTTTTATTTGGTGAAAAATATTTGGTCCATCAGCAAAAATTTTGCCTGAGGTTTTTATAAAACCAATGAATACTTGGTTAAATGTTTCTCCAAGAATTAAAAAATCATTTGCTGAGCATTGAATTGACGGAAAGACTTTATGTCTGTTCTTTATGGAATTTGGAGTTCCATGGATCTGGAAATGGCAACCAGAGTGTGGTTATACTGATGAAGGTATTCCCTGCCTATGGAGAGTCAGCTCTACCAAATTTTGGGACAAATTATTACGTGAAGATCCAGAAACTGGAAAAATCTATGGCCATGATATTCTTATACAAATGGAGGAAAAAATATCTTCCTATCAGCAAGATCTACTGCATCAACAAGAAAAAGAAAAAGATGCAATGAGTCCATTTAAAATCTTGACTCAAAAATATTCAGAAATTTACTCNCATCTTTAATCCTCATGTTGCATTATCAACCAGTGGATGGTGAAATATCACATCAAAGATGGAATCTCAGACGTGCCATGAAATCATGACAAAAGTGGGTGGTCTATCACTTTTACTTTTTGACTTTTGTAACCATGTTACTATTTGCTTTAATAAAGCATTTACTGTTTATATTTTTAGTTGGAATCCGGGGTTTCATGTCCGGCACTTCCATCTATTTATAGGACCATTCTGTGTTCTTAGAAGGATACGGTCGAGTTTGCTCCCCTCTATTCCTCTCTTGTAAACAACCCTTCTTAATAAAAGCTTCAACCTTTTGTATAAAAGTTTCTTCTGGTTACAATTCTTTAAGTTTACTGTTTTTATTTTCTGTTTTTATTTACAGTTTTTAATATTTATATTTCATATATTAGCCTGAATGACAGGCTAAAACATTTGTGTTAAATCATCCCATGACTAAACCATGATCTTTATTTATTTGTAACTTGGAATTAAATTGAAATGATAAAAGATTTTATTTAAATTTTGGAATTCGATGTAATATAAAGGTTAATGGTTGAACATAAGGTTGGAAGACGAACCAGGAAATAGTAAACACAAGGTTTGAGTTTAACCAGGAGGCATAAATTCATGGTGTAGCCCTTTAGCCTGTTTAGCCGAGAAATGGTGTTTAAGGCGTTCATGGGTGATTTTTATGAATTTATGTTTCTGAGGTGGCCCTCAGTAAATCCTCTGTTGTTTAATTTCTCTGGTATATCTTTTGTAATGCCTTTTATGTTTTGTAAAATTGCCATAGCTAAACCTTATATTCATTCTTATTCTGAAAATTAAATACCTCCTTTTATTAGATCAGAAAGTCGAATATGGTATATAGGCTGGAAACCAATAACCTCCATGTGTGCGAAAGCCACTAAGGAAAAGTTTGGTAAAACAATGTCACGTATCAGATTCAATTTGTATTCCAAGCCTCAGATGGTATCATATATATATATATATATACATATATATATATAGATATATATATATATATGCTTTTGAATCGCCTATTTCGTAAAATATGATCGGATCGGAGGATATTGCGACCGACACGAACTTTTCATCCTATATGCAGTATAAGGTTTTCCAGAATTGTTGGATATATTTTGGGAATGGTTATATCTATTTGTATTTATTTTTTTTTTTGTGTAAAATCATAAATATTTAATAAGAATCATAAATATTTTTTAAGTGGAAGAGTATCTGTCCTGTCCTGCTGTCCATGCCCTCACAAGGAGATTTACTAATAAGTGGGCCGAGTCAGAACGGATTCTATGGCCCATCATATAGTCCTTTTCCTCGTCAGCAACTGGGCCCATTTCAAGTAATAATTATCATATCTTTGACTTTCACCAATTCTCTACATTAAATATTATTGCTATAATCTAATTTTTGGAAGGGCACAAATTATAAAAATGATTATTAAACGACGTAATGATTAGAAATAATCAGAACAAATCTATTTGAGATAATATTAGGATATTTCAATTTGGGATTCAATTCGAAAATGATGCTCAAATTCAACCTACGTGTTGCGTTGTGTTGATCCATTTGAGAGCAAATTTTATTTTATTCAAATCATTATTATTTCTTAACTTCTTCCGAATTAAATTTATCCATGAGAGCACATGAAACCGAATTTACTTACGGTTTATACATATATTCGTATTAATTCGACACGAGAATGAGAACGAAAACTCGTCTCATTGATAGAGACATTAATCAAATCACAAAGAGCATCTTTACTTTTTCTTTTTTTTTTTTTTGAAGGAAGAGCATCTTTACTTTTGATTAACACAAGACTTGGCAACCTATTATGTCTTCCCTCCTTTAAATAGAGTAAGTTAAATGCAAGCTTTTTTAATGTCAACTCCCCACTATTAAACACTGCCCTTTTTCACATATAGTTAGTGAAATTTCAAGACCTGAAAAATTCTTGTGCATATTTTAAATAAAAGATAACGTAGATTCCGTAGGCACTAATTCTCATATGATTTAATTATGTATTTTAGATTAGTTTCTTTGGTCGTACATGAACCACATTCTCAAAATTTGCACTTGGAAATTTTTTTTATAAATTATGGAAATTCATAGATGTAATTGAATATCTATATAATTTATTTAAATCCAATTATTTTGAATATATTATAATTATTTGTCGCCACTAATTCTATTTTTTTTAAAAAAAATCATTGAATGTGTCGCATGCCACATATATGCTCGAAGAAGTCCAACGAAGTATTAGTTGCTCGGTTCTTATTTTATATATATCTCTTTCAAAGCTGTCAAGTGTGGAACAAATTCTCGCCTTTATTTTTCTCTATTTACCTTTATTTCTCTTTTAAGAAAACAACACTTTCAAAAAAATGTTCTGACTAATTAATAGATAGATTGCTAAGTTATAGCAAATTGACAATACAAAGAATTGTAATGTCAATTGATATTGTTAGGATGTTAACTCTTTTAGGATAGTGATCGAAACATATCATTCGGGTTGTCACTATTGTTTAAAAAATTGAGTTGCACCATTATTGTTAGTTATAATGTTTGGTAAAATTACGAACATTTGATTCTACAAATATTTTTACTAATTATCAAAAGTAGATCAGATAAACAATCACCTTGGGCCAAATAAAGTACACATTTAAAAATGATTTTTTGCTTCATAAAATAAACGGTGGGGATAAGTTATACCTTTTATAATGGAATTTAAGTTGGTACATATACATATAAATTTATGTGAAACTATTTTTCTCCTAGCATTTCTCTCCTTACAATCTTCCAAAGGACGTAAAGCACATCTTGTTCTTTTCCCATTATTGGTAGGATTAATACATTAGGGAACCTGTGGAATCAATTCTTTTTTAATATTTTATTTATGGGTCAATTTTTCGTTTTGTAATTCTTTCTACAAAACCGAACTCCACCATAAAATTTAAAAAACAAAAAGAAATTATGCATTAATTTGATTCCAAAAACATCTCAAAATTGTGTATATACCCACATTTTTACATATTTTTCATTTATGACTGTAGAGACCTGAGGATTCACTCAGTTCGGCCCATTGGGTCTTTCATTGAGGTTGAGGCAGTCTTGTTGGGCCAAGGCCTGTTATGATTCATGCAGTTAACAAAGGTAGCAGCCAAACGTGCCAAGCCTAGTGAGTAAAAGCTTGAATTTAATTATAATTAACAATAAAGAAAAAAAGACGAACTGGGAAATATTTATTTTTTTCAGACTTGTTGGGCCAAGGCCTATTTTTATTTTGGTTGAGAAACAATTGTGTAGAAAACTTGAATGACAGAGTACGATTTCCAGCTTCCAAAATTTACACATCACGCCATTAAAAAGTTGACTGAGCTGAAGTTCAGAAAAAAATATGTGGCTACCCGAGCTCACTCGACTCTGATCCACTACAATCCCAATTTGGGGGCAACAACAGAGTTTACAGAACAAAAGATTGGCAATAAAACGAACAAACTGTTTGTCTTCGACATTATTATTATATCATGAATGAGAAGGGTGTGAGAGTCCATATTTCCTATGGAGAAGTCGCTCGTGTTTCAAATCCCCATAACATCAAGAAACAGAATAACAAGAGAACTTGTTGCCTAAAGCAACAGCGCCATTCATCAAAAAAAATAACACTCAGAAACAAATTATAACCTTTTAAAACCTGAAGAATATTACATAATCGCTCATACGGTCACCAGATCTTATTCTGGCAGCAAAATTGCCAACTACGTTCAGTGGTGATGATCATCTTCACCGTCCCCATGTCCATCGGGTGGTCCACCTGGGCCAACCACTTCTAACTGCAAACAGAATGAGGCCGTGAACATTTTGAATGAATTAAAAAATGGGAACCACTCATATCATTTGGATTAATTTAGTCAAGGGAGCTAGATATAAGCCGAGCCATCAAGTAAATATCACAAAACACAACATGTAACAAATGTCATCTTCATATCAGGTTCAATCTATGCTAGATAATTAATGGACCCTCGTACATACCACGAAGTACTGCGAGCATACTGGGCATTCATGTGGCTTGCCCTTCTCTAGCCAGAACCAAACAACATCATGCTCATCCTCTGTTGTTTTTTTCAGAGAAGATATGGTTAAGCAAAGATTATAACTAATGATCATTTTGCAAATACCAGAAATTAGATTAAAAGTTAAAACTAACCTCCTTCAACTCCAGGGCATCCCACAATTCTTTTGTCATAATAAGACTTAACCACAGCAGGTTCTTCCTGCAAGAGTTAATAAATGATGGTTGATGATGAGTCATGGGGGACAAGATCATTGAAGTTTAAACCATTGACTGATTGAGTCAACACAGTTATATTGCAGCTTCCAGGTGGTGTAGCAGAGGAAAATTTTAACAGGTTCAAATATGAAATACTAGTCATTCAGATTCCAACTAAATGCATTCTAAGGAAATAATAATAGTAAGTGTTTTATTCCATGGAATTTTTTTTTTTTTTTTGGTTTGCAGAATTGGGGTTTTTAGGACTTGATAACTGGCTCAACAAAATTGAACTTCATACTCTACCTATTAAGTAGGATAGGCTTGGTTGGAATTTCAAGAGCCCATCCCAATATAAACTTTTGAAACCTATCTATTTGATTTTCTTTTTTAGTTTTGCTATTGTGGATATGTCGTGTGTGTTTAATACCCACAATTTTATCAGTCCCTGTTACAACTTAGACAAGTATATTCAACAGAAATGGAATATTTATGGTTATAGGAACCTGAGTCAACCTCTTGTACTAAAAGTGGCTAGCCCCATTCGCCAATACTACCTTGTCATCCAGCAAGAACAAGACTCATAACTTAAATTCTAAAACTGTAAAATGCAAGAGGTAATAAATCAAGCTCTGCACAGCTTCTATACATGAATCTCGAGAGTATCCTAAGCCAAAAGCAATTTCACTAACATCAAAGACGTAAAACCCAGGCTTGCCATTTGAAACCGGCAATTGAGACAGTCTCATAACCTTTCTAACAAACACATATTTCAAGATAAAAGAACTCAAACTGACCTTTGTTCCGAATGGACCAGACGGGTAATTTATTTCAAGAACATCCTTTCCCTAATACAATCAATTCAACACAAATAGGTAACCGTAATCCAAACCATCAAAATGTTTGATTTAAAATTCATGAAACACCAAGACAACAAGCAAATGCTGAAAAACCACTCACTTTAAGAGACGCTTGGAGCTCCTCACGCTCATGACCAGTAGCAATTGGCATTACATCCTCCACACTTTTCGTTGCACTTACATCCCCTTTTAAACACATTCATTTACAGAAAAAATGAATTTAAAAAATCAACAGAGAAGAAACGAATAAAAATTCCCCAAAAATGCCAAATTTGACTGACATATCAATACATCACGATAATATCAGAGAAGGGATTTTAGGATCTTCTGAGTCAAACAAGAAAAAAAGTAAAATTTTATAGAGGCACACCAGAATCGACACTGAAATGGCGTGAGAAGACGGGGAACAAACGGCGGGGATTCTCCGGGCCCGCGAAAGATCCAACGACGAATCGGGCGGATTTGGTAGCGGATAGGATTGGGGCGAGAGTTCGGAGCTGCAGCGAGAGTCTTCTCCACATATTTCTTCAGCGATGATCGATTAGGGTTTTCAAATGTGATCTCAGCTCGCCACTTTGATAGCGCAAATTAGAATTAAGGAGCTGTAGAGGAAATCTTCAGGTAAGGTGAATTGCATCCTTTACTCTCGCACGTGTCAATTCTTTTTTTTAAAAAAAAAAAATTAAAATAACAAGGTTAGTTATTTTTAAAAATTGGGGAAAATCCCATTTTGGTCCAAAATGTTTTATTTATTGCTTGCTCCTTTTGTTTTCATATTTTTTTCAATTTAGTCTTTTTTTTTATACGTTGATGAAGTGACATATATTGATATTGATGTTTGTGATGATACATCAGTATTCTAAATAAAAAAATGACTAAAATTATTAAAAATCAAAATATACATGAAGAGTACAATGGAATTTGATAATATAGAAAACAAAAATTTTAAAAAAAAATACATAAAATTAGGAACTATATTTTAACAATTCCCTCGGGGGCTTCATAATATGTACTTTTTTGTAGCCTCCAAAATTAATTTGAAAAGCAATAAACTTCCCCACGTTAGACTGTCCATTTTTCACATATTTGGGCTCACTTTGAAACATACATGTTGGCCCATCCGCTTGAAAGTCTAAAGTTTTGGCCTCATTTATTATTTCCAAGTAAACTTATGACAAGGGCCACAAGGCTAACTCAAGTAAATANAATAATTTACATTTAAATAATACGTAAATAAAGTGAAAATTTATTTGTTATCTCTATAATAGTTAGTTGGGAAAAATTTTGAAAATTTTGATGAGAAATGCTTCGAATTACTGATATACACATAAAATAGAGTTTACATATTCATATATTTGGGAAAAAAAATAGTGTCCCTCTAACAGGCTCAACTATTATATTTAACTAGCGACCCTTTGCACGTGTTGCGTGTATAAGTTTTTTTATATAAATATTAAATAAAATATTTTAATAGTTTTAAAATTTTTCGAAAATGCATGTAATAGTGATAAGATAACATATAATTTTTGTTAAAATAGTTTTTATGATATATTTTTTTTTTATCAAATGGAGATTGAGTTCTTTTATAATTTTAAAGAGATATTGTCGATTTTTTTAAAAAAATATTGATCACGTCATAAAAGTTCCCCAACTTAATAAATAAATAGTATAACTATAGAATCAAGTTTACATATATCTATATAATATAAAGACAATTTTAGATATAGTAAATATGACCAAATTAATATTATTATACTAATCACTAGACGTTAATAATTTAAAATATCAGAATGATTTATTTAAGGAAAATGTCAAGAGAAAACTAGTATATATCAAAATAAGAGAAGAAATTGTAATCGAAATTCCAATTATATAAAACATTGTGTACAAGCAAAAAACTAATAAAAGTATTTACATATTCGAAACACGAAAGGTAAGGTAGAAATGAGAGACGAACAATACTTGAAAAAGGAGACCGATTTTCAACTCTATAGCTTATTAGAGGAAACGCTTTTGAGAAAAGAAAGACTAACACGTTACGAGTTAGACTAATCAACATTCATCCTAAAAATATAACTTTCATCCATCGTCTAAGTTAATTAGTTAGAATCCTATTTTAATCAGAACACATCACTCATTTTAAGCAGCAGCACGTTCCCTACAACTTTCGAAACACAATGGGTGCACCATGTTGAGGGTGTAGAAGCATTAGAACCGAAGGCGAATGTTGGTAGCTGGGCGAGAGCTCGAAAGAGAATCGTTGGAGAATTATGGCGATAGCTAGCTTGGCTTGTAATATGGCTAGGTTTTGGCCTATGCAACGACGGGCTCCTAAGCCAAAAGGCATGAACGCCATCGGGTGGTTGGCCGCGTGGGCGACGCCTTTGGCGAACCTAGCTGGGTTGAACTCGTGCACATCGTGACACCAAAGGGTTGGGTCGTGGTGTACAGCTAGTATGGGGATGAGAAGCTCCGTCCCGCGTGGTATTTGGAGCGTGCCTAGCTGTGTATCGGTCTTGGCTCGTCTGATTACAGCTACTGCTGGCGGGTATAGCCGTAGTGATTCGTTTAAGATCATTGCCAGCTGCAAATTAATTCAAACATTAAACTAATCATTCAACTTAGAAACAAGTATTTAAAACCATGTCGCAAGCAAAATGTGTACTAAATTTCATAGTCTGTAACTAATCAGAGCAAGAATCCATTTAAATTAATTCAAACAACAAGAAATAAAATAGCATTTTTAAAATTATCATCACATTATTATATCAACATCATTAATAACCCTCAAGATAAGATCCCTTTTCGCGCATCAAACACATGCTTAAGTTTCGCTTTTTATTTCCCACAATTTCCAAGGATGAATTGTCCTTTTCGAAAAAAAAAATATTATATTGTACATATACATACATTTATGTAAATAAATATGCGTACATATAAATTATATAATCATGTCATGCTCAGGACTTGGGCTTATATTTTATTATATAAAGTAAAATATTTAACTTTCATGTTAATATTTCGATTGTAAGGTTAAAGATCATGAAAATTTATATATTTTTGTTTTGGAAAAGCTATCATCCCATAATAGATTAATTATACACAAAATTCGACTAATTTAAAAATATTATTTTTATATCAAAAATATTCGAGACCATTTCCATATGATCTTTTCCAGCTTAAAATGCATTTGGCCTAAAAATCGATTTAATTGTAACAAACTAGTAAAAAAAAAAGCTATGGCTATTGAAAATAGAATTAGCAATGATTAACGCACTTTTTAAAAGAAAAGAAAAAGTAGAAAAAATAATTACCGTTTTGAGCTTGGCGAGATCATCTTTAATAGGGACTTCACGTGTTCCACACACCCGCAAGACCTCCTCACGTGCCTGTTCCTGCCACTGGGGATGCATCGCCAGCAGCACCGCCGTCCACGTCAGCAGATTCGACGTCGTGTGGTGGCCGGCGAAGAACAGCGTCTTGCACTCCTCGACGATGTCGTTCGGCGTCACCGCCAGCGGCGCAGCAGCCTCATCCCCCGCCCGCATCATCACCTCCAACAAGTCGTTGGGACACTCACCCGACGTCGCCTCCGCCTGCCCACTCGAATCCCCCGAAGACCGCCGCCTGCCGTCGATAACCTTCAGCAGCGATCTACGGATCTCCTTTTCCAATCCCCAAGATATTCGGTTCTTTTTGGTGGGGAAGAACCTGAAAAATCAACAAACAGACACCTTTTCATCAGAAGATATAACTACACAAAAATGGGGTATCAACTATCATGTGTCGCTTCGCTCGATTGGACGTGCATCAGTTTCGAGGGGAAGGAATATGATTTTTCACGCGTGATTTGATTATTGGGGCCTCGTTATTTTTAATGCATTTTTACTATTAATTATTATATTATTTACTTGTCATATATTACTACATATCCCACACTTATAATCTTACTGTGACCACCAAGTAATTGGTTTTCGAAATCGACCCACGTCTTAAATTTGAGATCTTGATTTAAGTTCGAATCAAATCAAACATTTCGTTTTGAAATTTGAAACAATAAGACATCGGCGTTAATAGTGAAAGTTGCACCACACGAAATGTAATAATTATGTGCATAATTATGAAATCATTATAATAATTACGATCATTATTGCGATTTGGAAATATTTAGGAAAAGACATAATTACTATTAATGAGAACTTACCTATATCCAGGGATGAAAAATTTCTGATAGGCTTCGGTGGCATGGACCATTTGCTGTGCTAGCAGTTCAAAAATGGCTCTCCCTTCAGAATAGCTGCTTCCAAACGTCACTCTTGTTATTACATCTCTCACTATATTCTGGAACCAATCAGAAACCTCGACTTCAACCTTGCCTGAATCCGACATTTTCTCCGGCCAAGTCGCCAACGCCTCTTCTATGATTTTGCCCATCAGGGGCACCACCAACTGTTAATAATATCCGACGTCATGTTTAGTTGATAAATATTGAATGGTTGCATTGATAAGGTGTGTGTATAATTTTATTGGTTGACTAACTCGACATGGAATCGTATCTAGATCAGTATGGACTTGTGCTCATGATGATATAATAAAGTCAAGATAAGTATATCACTTCTAAATAAATTTCTTTTTGTTATTCCTTGTTCGGCGACGACTAATAAACCATGGATGAATCATGATTTATTCTTGACGATTAAATTTATCATATACCTTGAGATTTTCTGTGTGGAAAGTTGGTTGAATGATCTTTCTGTGGTGAGCCCATTTCTCTCCTTTGAGACTCAACAGGCCGTCGCCTTCGATTTTCCGCACTAATTCCGGCGACTCGTTTTTCTCGAACAACTCTGATTTCAAGACGAAGATTTCTCTGATAAGAGCCGGATCAGAAACCGTGACACGAGCTGTTGGTCCGAACCACACAAGAAACATGGAGCCTGCAGCCATGTGAAAGCACTTCATTATTAAGTAGGGTTTTATCTTAAGTGCTAAATATCACATACCAAAGATCAAATATATCGGTGTTTACCAAAAGTGGTAGCACAAAAAAAAGAAGTAACGGGTTCATCATTTTGTCTAAAGAAAATGGATAGTGTAGACCCTACAGAAACACACAATGATCCTCACAATAACTCTCTTGAATAAGTAATTAATGTGTGTGTGTGTTTGCAAGAACAAAAGAAAATGTTAAAAAACAAAAAAAAAATCCCACAAAGTGAAGAAACAAGATTTTTTGAGGCATGAAATGAAGATCAAGTACCATATATTTTCTTCCAATGATGATAGAAAGACAGGACTCTTGGGAGTATATTGTGGGAGAAAGGCATGGATTGAGATGAAGCAATCAAATTCAAGCTAGAAATCTCCTTCATATTCCCCAGCAAAAGATGGTATTTTGGACCCTTAATGCCTTGCTTCGTGAAATGGCTCCCAATTTTCCTTGGTGTCCACCATATATGAACCACAATCTTCAGCACAAAAAGCATCAAAATACATGAGATCAGAAGTGACCCTAAGAAATTAAGGTTGTAATAATCTTCCATGGCTCAAGTTTTTCTTTTCTTTTCTTAAAAAAAAACAGAAAATCTTGATTTGGGATTTCTTGAGGGTTGGGGAGCAGAGGGAGAATGAAGAATATTGTTGTGGCTGGTTGGCTGGATTGTGTTTGGTTTTAGACAAAGATGGGAAAAGTGGAGGTTTCAAAGAAGATGGGCTTAAACTAAGGCTGATGGTATATATATATATATATATATATACGACGTGGCTAGGACTCTTGAGAGCCGAGACTGGGCGTTTGAAGATGAACCATGCACGTCATGTATTGAAAGTTGTGTAAGTTAGCTTAACTGCTAATTTTCTGAGGAGAGTAAAACTTTCTGTTTTGGTGAAGGAGTTCACAAAATTGACAGCCACAAAAAATTGGTCATGAAAATTTTGATCTTCGAAATTTTAATTTTCAGTTTTCATTATATGAACAAGATTTGTATCATCGTTAGATCAGCGCTATCTAATCGTCGATCGGGGTTATAATGAGTTCACAATTATTTATTTAGTAAATTTAAGATCTAGTAATTAAATAATAATATTAGAAGTGCAGACTCCTATATGTACATGATTATCATGGAATATTCTAGAATGGTCTAGAATTGATTAATTAATTTATTAACAATCACTTAAGAAATTAAATAATGATTACTTTGCATAGCTCCTCAAAATTCGGCCACTTCAATTTTTCAAAAGAAAAATTTCAAGGCCACTCTCACGACCACATCGCCACATGATTTCTGGAATTCAAGCGATCTAGTCTCGACGCAAAATTGTTTAAGATTTCTATTGTGATCTAAACAAGAGATCCATTATTCGATCATGAACTTGATTAGGCGATCAAATGAGAAAGATCTATTCGTATTAATTTACAAGAAGGACTATATCCGCTAAAAAAACCAGAATAGTTGGAGCCGACATTATACACGCAAAGGTAAACAGATTTAAAGCACCCTATAAATGTTATAAATCATACGACGTACAATAAACGTTTTTAAATTCAAAACTAAAATTTTTAAAATTTCGCTGCGTCTTGGATACGAGAAAACAATACTCCAACATATATGTCAAATATTATGCATATAAGAGTTTTTTTTTTTTGAACATATAGGAGTCATATATCGAGATGTGAGAGTCTAATGGACAAATAGTTTTAGCTTAGCAATAATAAAAGCAAGCATATCAAATTTTGTGGGAACAAATAATGCATTATAGTTAGCTACTTGACATTATTCATATTATATATAATTTCAGCATGTTATGGAGACAACAGACAAAATATTTATTATATATTTATATATATTTTTTTATTTTATTTTTTTATCAAAAGAGGGCAAAACATTTTACATCAAGTTTCCAAGCACTGCTCTATCTTCTTGGAAAGTCTGTAAACCATTTCCGAAGGCATGCATGTTGGTGTCTCTTATTAAATGTTTGATCTTCACTCCAATTGTCTCTTATACCTAGTAAATGACTTATGCTAACTAAATTATTCCAGTCGAGTTCGTCTTTTTTAAATTAATTTGATGGTATTTAAGCATCTTAATTTCTATGGAATCCGCCCTTCGATTTAAAGTGTAAAGAAAATATTAATTAAAGGTGGTAGGGATGAATTAAGGTTGAAATGGCCCCCATGATGTTTTGGTGTTATTAAGACAAAGATTAAGGGAAGTGGCCTTGGATGGGGTACCCTTGTTTTGAGACAAGCAAGGCACATCCCCCCCGTTATCACAGCAAAAAGGAGCAATATAATAGACAGCCTTGTTCCCATGTGCATCAATTTAAGAGCAATCTTCCAAAACACTACTTGTCCAATGCTTCCTCTCCCCCTTCTCTTCTCTCCTTTTAATATCATATATTATATCATTTTCTTCACAAATATATATAATATTGTTTATAGAATGTGATTATATTTAAATATTTGAGTAATGCTATTTTTGTATAAAAATTCTTAAAACACAAAAAATTCAATACAAAATTTCATTTTTCAAAATCTCATGATAAATCCAACAGAAAATAACACTATATATATAATTGTTGAACATTATATCTTTGTACGTACGATATATTGGTTGTAACTTTAATATTGCTATAAATATTTTCAGGAAATTTTAATCAAGGACATCTCGGGAACCACATAAATATCGATATGAATACAAAATAAAATCGATTTTCGTAAAAATATATATGTGTTGAGAAACATGGTCGGAAATCAATATTGTGATATTTATATTAATATGTATTTTTTTTTTTAAAATATTTTTTTTGGGATTCTCCATTGATAATTTACTCCAAATTAATCAACAATGAAAATGGATAATTAGTCTAAAAAAGTAATTGATCATCCATTGACTTTTATGCAATTATATTGTAGAAGTATCTTGTGTAAAAGTAAAAAATTATAAGTATCAAACAAATCCCCCATATATTTGCTCATTAACTTTTTCCAATCTGTACTCCTATAAGTTATTGATAATGAGGGGACAAGATTCTAAATTTGGGGTTTCTTCTGTATCAATAATTGAATTCCTCAACTCACCGTATCGAAAAAGTTGCATGTCACTTAAAAAGATACAGAAATTTCACAGGTGACGACATGCTAAGTTTTAAAAGTTTTTTTTTCTTTTAAAAAAATATAATATCTTTAAAATATAATAATTTTTAAAATATATATATGCTTTTTTATATATAGATATTGTATTTTTTTATCCGTATATTTACTTTTTTTTTGGATTTTGGTCGTCTATATTTTCAAATTTCAGTACTAATATGCTATCTTTGCTTTTTTCTCAATTTTATTCTTTTTTCTGACGTTGCACCAAGGTGGTGTTGATGTAGTGTCGACATTAAGTTAACGATAGTATCATATCAACACTCCCGATGAAAAAAAACTATAACTACCATAAAATGAAATACATTAGACTAAAACTTAGAAAAATAAATAAATATATAATACTAAAAATGTAGTTTTCTTTTTATATATATAGTTGCACACTTACCGAAACAAAGACAACAATTGTACAGTAAAAATAACAAAAAAACGGATTATAAAAATTCATGGAAGGTGGTGTTAATGTAATGCCGACATGACGTTAACGAGTACAATATCACATCAACACTCCTGATGAAAAGAGACTAAAACTACCATAAAATGAAATACATTAGACTAAAAATTCAATTTGAAATAAACAAAATTTGAAGGAGACAAATATAAGATATTAAAATGTAATTTTCTTTTTTATATATATGAAAATTCTTGGAAGGTCTCGCCGTCTTTGTTGCGGTAGGTGGGCGGCTTCTACCTAGTCATTGAATTTTAATCAGTGGGTCAAATTAATTTAGGTATAAAATCATAATTTGTGAAGGGCATTAGTGAAAATGATGGGCAGATATATATCAATCAATCGAAAGTAAATACTACAAAATTTTCTTGAGCCCCTTTTGTTTACAATTAGAGAATATATAATTTTTATTTCTATTATTTATTTCCACTTAAAATCCCTAATAAAGTAGCTAGCTAGGGTCAATTATGCATGTGCCTACGCCATTATTTCTCACACTCATACATCCATTATAACAAGATATATCTAAAAAGATTATACACAATATCTTTATGCTTGTTTTTTTTAATAAGATTATCATTATATAATCAATAATTATATTATATATATAAAAAACAAATGAGTCACCATGTTGCTTATTTTAAGAACTAAAAAAATTTCACGTAAATTTATCAGGGAAGTTGAATTCTATATCATTCTTCAAAAGGGAAATATATATATATATATATATAAAAGGGTCATTATCTTATTTTAAAACATATAATTAAATTAAATATGGTTCTAAAAAATATATATAGGTGAAAATAATAAAAAAAATTATTCTTTTTTAGATGTTCGATTAGTACATACTCTACCCCTTGGTGTTGATCCCAAATAGATAGCAACACCCGGCAGACACTTTCACTATCAGTCACATAATACTTAAGGATGACACTTCTTTTTTCCTTAATTATAAATTATATTACAATTGATTATTATATGACTTTATAAATATATAGATATAGTCAAATTCAACTCCTTGAACTTGACTATATCAACGGGAACATAAAATCAGATATTTGTGNAAAATCACAATTGTCTCTGAAATAGATTAAAATTAGTGTTTGTAGACAACATAACATGATCATAGCACTGGGCACAACCCACATCAATGCATGTAGGATTTCATTTATTATGTGCCAAGCTGAAGAAACTAAATCGAAAAAATAATTAAGAAAAATCAACGGGGGCACTTCTGTCCACAAACACAAAATGACACCTCATTTGCTCAAATAGTTGACCTTGAGTAAATTTCAAATTCNATATCATTGATAGTCCCTGCAAGAACCTTAAGTTATGGTCAACGTATAGTACAGTCCATTCAAATCATATATTCCGATCGAATCTGCAACCGTTGATATATCAAAAGTTGCATATGAATTCAATAACAATGTGATGTATCTTTGAATAATAATAATAATAACATCGTATGTACAAACTAAGAAAACATATTTCCACAAAACACATTTCTTGCTTTGGTCAGAAACTCTTTGCACTATTAACTCATTAGAACACATAGGATATCTTCACCCATAAGCAAACAGTGAATCCCCGACTACAATGTATTGCCTCTTATGTATTTCAAAACTACACCCAATCCCACCACTTGATGACTCTCAATGGATTCTGTAAATGGATCAAAATGCATGCTAATACGTAGATCCTCCACGTTGTCACTGTTCAAAGGACTAATGATGTACAATCATAACCGCAAACTATTCCACTCGAAAAATGATAATCACTTGGGTTTTTTTAAAAATAATTTAATTTTTAAAATTAAATTCAAAAATACTTTAAAAAAAAGGTTTGCAAGAATACCGCAATTCGTTCACGAACGCTGCTCCACGTAAGCGACGCAAATAGCGACGGTTTTTTAACCGCCGCTGAAATGGAATCAGCGACGGTTTAAAATCCGTCGTCCCTAAATGCCGAAATATCAACCACATCCCACTGCGGAAGATTGTATCAACACCACGCCTCGGATAATCTTGAACTTTCAACGGCTTGCATCTTTGCAGCGTGCAATGTACGCTACGGAAAAAGAATTTGCGCGCTGCGAAATGTCATTTTTGTTGTAGTGAAGATAGATAAAAAGAACAGACAAGAAATTCATCAAAAAATAAGTTTGTCATGGCTTATCAACCAAAAGAGGCTGCGAATCTGATGATGTCAATCTTGAAATGATCATGGAACCAAAATTGGTGCGTCATGGGACTGTGGAGAAGTCGTAAGAATAGGCTATCTCAATTGAATGTTGTTCCTTTTCCTCAACATCATTCTGTGGTCGAATGTCATGTACAAGATACTGCAGACCAACATTAAGCAAATTTGTAGAACTGTGTATGTTCGACCAAGACGGAGTCTGAAAATCTTGCTAACTAAACAAACCAACGTCAGTCATCCCTGAATCACTGAAAAAACCAGGTTGAATAGTAAAGGTTTCTGAAAAAACTTATTTCTTGATAAAGTAAAATATGAATAAAATCGTAAAATATTATTAAAATAAAGATTGTTTTCACATAAGAGTTATAAAATTCAAGTAAATAGTTGACTCGTTAAACATTTACTTTAAAAATATATATCTTAATACTTCTACTGTCCACTATTTTTAACATCGTGCGATTGTATATAATGGCTCCACTAGTAATTTTTCGTACAGCTTCCATTCCAAGAAAACAATTTACTTACTAACAAGTTCGTTGCAAGTACTTGTAACACGTCGTAAAATAAATTCAAACACATATCACGACTTGATATAGGATATAGTACCATTACATTTACGCTTAGTTCTAGAGGTAGAATAGATTATTATTATCTATCCACCTGTCATACTCGATCCACTAATTCCCATAAATTTTAATCGGTAATAGTAAATTTTTTTTAGTTCTTGTAATGTAATTTGTCAACGACAACAAAAGACATTATTTGCACTCCACCCTTTCATAAAATACACGAACGAATAAATAAAATTGGAGCAACAAATTCATGGATTGGAGGATTCGGATCATGGAAACGATATCATTAATTATCTACTTAATAAATAAATACACTCACATATTTTTCATCCACTTCTTTTAACTCCAATATTGTTAAAATGAGTAGGTCTCTTATGAGACGATCTCACGAATATTTATCAGTGAGACGGGACAACCCTACCGATATTCACAATAAAAAGTAATACTCTTAGCATAAAAAGTAATATTTTTTCATGGATGACCCAAACAAAAGATCTGTTTCACAAAATACGACCCGTGAGACCATCTCACACAAATTTTTGCCTGTTAAAAGAAATGAAAACAGATTCCTCGACGTATTCAAAACCTAGCTAGCTATACATTACTTGAAAGCATTGTCAACTATTCCCTCCATCTCATACAAAAATGTTATATATATTTTTTCATCCGTCCCAAATATAAAGTTTTCAGTTCCCACATTTAGTATTATTTTTCAATTATTTTACCAATCTACCCTCGCCACTAAATAAATTAACTAATTCAATACTTTTTTATTATGTTAAAACATTCATTAAACAAGAAATTTCATCGTAAAATTAACTTTCTTATAATTTTCTTAATATGTATGAAAACACGCACATATATCTAAATATATGAGACGGAGACAGTAATCAATTAAAAGAGGAAACCATTATGTGATTTTGGTCATTTATGTTGTTCAATTTCAATCTTAGTCCTATATATTTTAATTTTAGTCGATTTCAATCTAGAGTGCTGATTTGACATTACACTCATTTTAACAGGTCAAGAAAAAAGGACAATAGTTTCCAAAATAACAAAGATAACAAACCAAAACTGAAAGCTAACAATATACATGCAAAACCAAAACACATAAGAGATAAATATACAGGGCTAAAATTACAGTTTTCCCAAATAAAAATACAAGAGCTTCTTCAAATCGATTCGATATCATTAGCGAAAACACCGTTTCCATGTGATCCCGTTTAACATCGGATGCAAAAGAAACATGCCGATGATCTATTAGCTCCATACCTATTTAATAATAATCAATAAAAATTTGTACGTCGGAAGACGACGACGACAAATGATCAAACCACATCCCAGACCATATAATGAGCAAGGTCTTGAGTTATCCCTATCCCTTGGCACAATTGTACTCAAATTTCAGAATTCAGAACACTAAGTTGTTGCTACAATTAGTACATCCGTCTAAAGACTCTGTCTGCAAAGGGACCCTTTGTAATGTGTGTCCATTGCATGTGATTTCTTATTAAGAAATAAAAGCATCGGAATGCTTTCATTGTCCTCTTTGTCAGCCCAACAACTGTTTTATGGTTGTGCCATAATACTCGTCATTTCGTTATAATATATATATAAATTAATAATATTTAATTCAAAATCGGAGATCGATAAATATGTTTTTTCGCATCGTTGTTTTTCGATTGTTTGCGAAAAATAAGGTCCAAATTACTCCTCTTGTGATTATCGTACATGGAACATGAAGCTGCTAGCTAGCTGTAATTTTCTACGGATATGTTTTGCCAGCTTTCCCCGAAATTGAAGGCGTAACTACCAACATGTTGGTTAAGTTTTAAAGTATATTTTAGGTCAACTCCTTGGCTTAATTAATTCATAACAAGCTAGTTTGCTTTTGTTTTTAAATATTGACAAATATGTTGACGTCTAACGTAAATATCTGCCTTAAAAAAAAATTAATGGAGGATGAGTATGTCTGTTGCCTTTCTTTTTTTTTTTTTTTTTTTTTTTGGAATAGTAAAAAAATTACAATTTTGGAGATGTATACGATATAAGTTCTTGCTAACCTTGCGTAGCGGATGCTAAACATTTACGACTCTTCGAATTTCCACATCCAACATGATATTGCTAAAATTATCGCTCGTCAGGTATGAAGACACGTCAACACGTTTACCATATAATTGTCCCACGTCATTATATTTTGAGTATGTCTATTGGGAGACGGTTTTACGAATCTTTATATGTGAAACGGGTCAACCCTACCGATATTCACAATAAAAAGTAATATTTTTTTATAAATTACCCAAATAAGATCAGACTCGTCTCATAAAATACGACCCGTGAGACCATCTCACACAAGTTTTTGCCAAATCAAGATACCCGATATATGAAATAAAAATAGGTAATTTTTTATTTTATTTTGTTTTTACTATCTCATTTTTTTTTGTACCTCTCTTTTCTTATTCTCGGGCTAACTTAAGTATTGGAGGTGTTTGAAAACCTCCAACTAGTGTATTCATGTTTTCAGGCGATAGAGAGGAATGTTTAAATTCGGAGATTGGACAGAAGAAAAAAATTTGATTGATCCCCGTACATATATAAAAATATATATACACACATATATAAAAGTGCAAAGACATGTTTTAAAAATTATATTATATATATAGTTGACGTCACCAGGTAACAGGTAGAATAAATAAATATACACAACAATCTTTCAATTATTAGGTCAGAATTTGTTATAAATGTCCGCCAATTTCACATATAACAATAATATAATGTCATCTAATTAACTTTACCTCGTAGCCAACGTTAAGTTCATGACTGCATGGTACTGAACTTTACGTGTAGTACTACACTCTTTCAAAACGTCCAAGCTTACCTCATCTTTAAATTAAAGCACATCTTGTCTGAATTTATATATATATTACAACTAAATAGACTTGTTTAAATCGTCATATTTAGGAAAAATCATTTGTTGGTCTTACATATATGTTTTTTTTTTGCGATTTTAGTATCTAAGTTGTCAAATTCTTATCGTAATCAACTAATTTTGGTTTTTTCTTCTGATGTGGTTCTCGTGTGACATCATTGAAACACTTATATGTGTGATGTCATATTAAAACTCTTGATGAAAAATATTAAAATTATCAAAAATTGAAAATGAAAACAACTTTTCGGATATGTGGAGTAGGGGATGCCTGTAAGACCCCTTACCTCCGTGAGATTGTTACCACCAAATAATGGTGATTAATGGGTGATCATATAGATTAAAATTGCATTATGTCATTTATTTGGTTGAATAATGCATTTTAAGAAGATGTTGATGATAATGAATATATGCTTTTAATATGAGGTTGATGACCATGAATATGTGCTTTTAAGAGGAGGTTGGTGATCATGTATATGTGTCTTTAAGAGGAGGTTAATGACATGAATAATAACATTTAAGGTGAGATAAATGATAATGAATTGAGTGACCCTTCACGTCACCCTTCCCTTGGAGGCCTATAAATAGAAGCCAACAACATCCAAGAAAAGCATACTCGGCCACTTCAAGCAAATAATAGAGGCTGCATTCGGCCATTGTAGTGTTGTCCAAGTGATGCCCCAGTCGTGACCAGATGCTGCCCAGGTTCACCCGAAGTGGTGCTTATGTTTGACTCAGATTTTACTCAATTATCGGTTAAGTTCGAATCATATTTGAAGCAAGTGTAAATGGGCTTTTGTATATATATATTTAGCACACTTGTTCTTTGTGAATGTTCTTGAGTATATTTTAAAATATTATGTTAAGATTTAAAATTCGATCTAGTACATATGTTTTGCGTTCGTTCGTATTTCCGTATGATATGCTTTCCTTCACAAAGTTTTGATTCGATATGTTTGTTTAGTCTTCGAGTCATTTTGTCTATTTCGTTCATTTTCATATGTCCGTTTTGTTCCAATTCGTTATGCTATTTTGTTCTAACGTGATATGTCCGTTGATATGATTCGCATAATGGTGCATCGAGAAATTCTGTTAGGGAAAAAGTTCCAGAGAGAGTCTGTCAATGGGAGGAGGCCTCCAAAGGGAGCCCGGGTGCAAGAAAAGACCTTAGAAAGAGCCCATTTACAGGAAAAAACCCGATAGAGAACCCAAGATTAAGGATAACACATGATCATTATAATGTGATTTGCTTCAATAAGATCTGATAATATTCGATTTTGATACGTTCTGATCTGATATGACTCTGTTCTCATATGTTTTGTGTGTCTGATATGATAAGTCCTAAGTTCCAATTATTCCTCTCTATTTGAATTATATTATGTATTATAATTCTTTGAAAGATATGTATATGTATACTTTTTTTTTGGTATTCGATTGTCCCCTACTTGCTGAGTGTTTCCTAAAACGCTCACCTGATTATGTCCCTCCTCAGATAATAATGAAGAACTAGTGGAAGTGATAGAACAAGATCAATTTCGGGATTGGTAAAGAAATCCGAAGTTATGGAGATCAAGTCCTTAATTTAAAGTTTTTATTTATTCGTATTAGCTTCCGCATTTCACATTTTCTCTTTAAGAAAAACTTTCGTTTAATTCGTATTCCATATATATAAAAACAATGTTTTTTAATGAATTAGATTGATTTTGACTATTTAATACGAAGTTTATTGTTTTCAATATATATTGTTAAATAATCTCGGATGTCTTATACACCTTGGACCCCAAGACGTGACAAAGCCAATATTTACATGATTGGATGTTGCAGCAACATGATAAGAATGTGAAGGCCAAGGAACCCCGGTCACCTTTATTTATGTACATACATAAAGGTGACAGTGGACCGGGATCTGGCCTAGGTGACTGTGGGTTCTTGGCTTTTATATTCTTATCATGTTGCTGCAATCATGTAAATGTTGGCTTCCCCTACTCCACATATCCGATGTAAAGGCTGCTACATTTTACTCCTCAGTAGCACTTAGTTGCTTCCAGCTCTTTTCCCTGGTTATCCTTCCACTCCACACAGCCAAACAAGGCAGATCCAATACATTTCTCTTGTATAAAAATTACAAATTATAATCCATATGAATTTTCCATCTCAAAACAATAGATCAGAGGTTACATCTAACGATCTTTTCTCACGGGTCGTGCCGTTGACCCCTGACCAGTTTGTACAAAGGATTTCTATAGCAACTGTTTCGTATCTATTGAAACTCTTGTAAACCATTTTAAATATTGCTTGTATCCTCTTTAGATCAAGTGTATTAGAGTAATTACCAATTAGTCCTTTATGATTATTTTTGCCTTTACAAAAGTCAATATATAATAAAAGACTATAGTTATGAGTTTCTTCCTCATAAAAATGTCAATATATGAAGCCGCCGCTACCATATTAGTTGCCATAATTGGCCATCCACACCTAAATTTCAACATCTCTCTTATCAGAGTTATATTATAAGTTTTTGCAATTATTCATCATAGATGAATGATTAGCAGACACAGTGGACAAAATAAATCAGACGCAGGGATAAATCACTCGTCCCAAAAGATAAATTTAATCATATTTTTAATTTTCTGAAAGTTTAAATAATTATTAATTGAGCCACCTAAAAATACTTATCTTTAGTCTGATTTGACAGATACTGCTCATACGAGTAGTGCTTTCATCCATCTATCACATGACACGCGTATTTGGGGATGAATCATGACCACTCATCAATATATCATGGTTGAATGAGTGTTCATGATTTATCCACTCAACACACATATCATGTATTGAGTGAGTAAGAACAATTCCATGTGAGTAGCATGAGCAAAACTCTTTAAACTCTACGTTTTTTTTCCCCTATTTTCTCCACAATTTGGAATTTGCTTTTTCCAAATTTTTTAATGGGAAATCTTTCTTTGATTAATTAACTAGATATTTTATTAAATTCTAATGCATAAAATTATTTTTCTTGACTAAAAATAGGAAAAACACTAATTAAAAAGTTATTGCAATTATAGTTAAATATTTAACTTTGAAAAATTTTCAAATCTGTCGTATTTAAATGTTAAAATTATTCCCATAATTACTATATACTATAGTGCCTTACTGTAAATTTTTGTTACAAGTAATAATGTAGCCAGCCAAACCCCCTACAAGTGGTGTGTGAATTGTCACGTGTCCTTGTAATAAATGGTGTAAAAGAGATATATCAATGAATGAATTAAACGATATGCATTTAAAAAAAAATAAGAATATGCATTTTCCATCCTGTCATAAAACTATTCAATCTCACGCTCCATAATAATTCTACTCATCATGATGACTAATTTAAATACTACAATCAAAGTTTTTTTTTTTTTAATAATTGTGAAACAACGTTCATGTCAATTAACTTCATTTTCGGGGTGTGATATGAGTCACCTCTCGAATACATGTGGCAAAGTGTTGCTGACAGGAACCACCTCTTGAATATATAAGAATATGATTTTTGGCGAGAGTGGATCGTGGGATCAGACCACGACAAGGGCGTTCATTCTGAAGGAGGGGTGATTGTGATACAATTTTGTCTCACATGACAAAAAAATTAAAAATTTAAAATGAGTTTATATTGAGGTATAACAGACTTCTAAAACAACTTGAGTTAATCATTTTCGTAAAATGATAACGAATATAATGTAGTTGCTATAAAGACTCATTATACAATCACACGCATCCGAGCACGGATTGTGACAAGCTTGACTATAATAATCTTTACATGCATATGACATTCTACTTTATCTCACTCTCTTGATATTAAATTGTTATATATCTTCCTATATTCAATATCATTAAATCATACGATTCTCTCATATTTTATTGAAAGCGGACATCGTAAGTTGATTATCCAAGTATATATCAAAATTTCACCACATTATGGAAAACAAACACTCCAGACGAAACATGTATAGCCAAACTAAAGCCGCAGCTGCTGTTGAAACAAGCATGAGGTAAAATCTAGAATGATAGGCCGACACTATAGCCAACTTGGTGGTGTATCCTTGAGCATTTCAAATATGTCACGTCAGTCGATAGATTAGTCCTAATCAGCGCAATTATTTCAAGTACATCAAATCAAATCTCTCAAATTGAGAAAAAAAATATCTTAGACAATTGGCAAATTAAGAACATGCCCCTTTTTCGTATCAACGATCGTCACAAGGATTTTGTTAGGAGAAACACTAATACTTTTTTATGTGCAAATCACCTCCTTTTAATTTACATCACATATCACTCCCCAATTTTTCAACGAAAGAGAAAAACACGTACGAGAGTCAGGTAGCCACGCAAATGAGCTGGTTTACATCGACTTCGATTCCATTGAGACCAATATTTTCTTCAGGTATCGGCATCCTCGGTGTGTATCCTCCTATACTTGATTATATTCTTTTTTTTGTATCATATGACATGACATATTTGTCTTGAATATGAATTGATCACCCTAAGTACCCTACCTAATCTTGTCTGAAGTGTCAAGATTTTTGGACCAAACTTTATATTTTTATTCACTGTTTTTCCATCCCATATGAACTTACATGATATAGAGTTGTCAACGACAAATATTTTTCATAATTAGTTATCCTCCCCTATATGTATAACTTTCCCATGTGCCGACTATTGAATGAAGGGACTTATAAGGGTTAGTTTCAAAGCAAAAGTTGTTGGAATTGCATATCTACAATTTGTTTGATCTTTTCAGATGACTTAGAAAAGAAATGAGAACAGTGGAGGGATAAGCATGTTCCTTTATTTAAATTTTTTTTTTTGGGTAATAGAAAAAAAAAATCAGGGGTATTAATGTAATTAATTTAACGTCATATCAATATATCATTTGCCACTTGTCTCACTTGATTTTGTATTACTCATTTTCTGTGCGATATATATATATAATAAATAAATAACGACAAAAATTTGTGTGAGACGGTCTCACAGGTCGTATTTTGTGAGATAGATATCTTATTTGGGTCATCCATGAAAAAGTATTACTTTTTATGCTAAGAATATTATTTTTTATTGTGAATATCGGTAGGGTTAACCCGTCTCACAGATAAGATTCGTGAGATAGTCTCACAAGAGACCTACTCATAAATAACAATTATATATTACATTTCATAAATTAACTTACTTTTACATACAAATGCTATGTTGTACCATAAATTTGTCCATTTGTGTGCCATCATGGATGAATATAAACAAGAGAAAATTCGTAACAAGTCGTACGTATTGACGTATTATTGAAAGATATAGAAGGTTTTTATCGACTCATTTTCGATCTAAATAATTTTCAACCTCTTGCAAAGATATAATAATTCAAAAAGCATGATTTAAACCATTATCTGTTGGATAACACACAGTTGATGTAAAATTGGTTTCGGACTAAAGTAATAAAGTGGGGGAATTAAAACGTTTGTTTTTGGTTTAATGTGAACCAACAAGAAGATAACATGAAAAAGCTGAACACAAAACCGATTATTTTGGACAAAGAAACAGATTCGTGGAAATCTAAAAGGAAACATCATAGCCTTTGTCTTCTACTACCAACCCTGTGCTAACCATGCTGTCACCACAATCATTTTTTATTTTACTATTTTTATACATCATCGAAACCCACCCTATTTTTTTTATTTTTTTTAAATCTAGAGTTAAATTCAAATATTTTACAATTTGATTATTTTGAACTCAATCCACATCAAAATCCACATATATTTAAATTAATTTTTTTTCTCTAATATAAACTTTCAAAAGTTTCAATTATGACTTGGTTAGAAATTTTCTTTTTAGTCCAAAAATAAGTGTGTTTCAGTCGGATATCGAACTCCAGATTTTATCTTAAACTTGGACGAAAAATTATAAGATTAAGAGGAGAGGGTGATGCAATATTTTAATTATACAAATGCATTACAATTAGCAGAAAAAGACGTGAAGTAAAGTAAAGAAATCCTGGTAAGCCGGGAGTTAAACCAATTGTTTTGTCCCTTTAAAACCATGCTCAGTTTCATTTCTCTGCTTTTCAGGTAATTATAATATATGGTTGGCTTTATCTTCTTGAAACTATATATTCTTATTTATAGATAATGTTAGCAATAATTAATATGCATGCTCCGTATTTTAAGTAAAATAATAAATTAATTATAGCATGTGTATCTCTTTTTTTGGGTAGGTCTCTTGTGAGACTGTCTCACGAATCTTTATCTGTGAGACGGGTTAATCCTACCGATATTCATAATAAAAAGAAAATTTAAATTTTTGTCTTTTTTGGATCCATCGCTAATTCTCTGATATTTCTAACATATTAATATTAAATAAGAAACGTTCTAATAATTAGTTTTAACCTTTTTTTTTTTTTTGAAATAATTAGTTTAAACCTAAAGTCCTAAACCAACCAGCTTTTTTTGACTAGCGGCACGCACATTTCCTACGTTACTCATATCTTGATTTAAAAAATTCAAATTAAAATTAGATGGAGAAAAAAATTACTCCAGCATAATCATACTTTTATATAAACTTTTCTCTACATAAAATTATATTTAATATTAAAATTTTATTTATATACGTGTATATAAAAATATTAATAATTAATAAATAAGCAATGCCGACCCGTACAATATAAAACGATCGAACGTGTTTGCAAACATCAGGTCTCGAGTTTTAAGTTTAGTTGGTATTTAAATTATATATTTATATCGAAAAGTCAGCTAAATATTCATCCAAATTTCAATGAAGGAGAAATGTAATACTTTTTATTTGAATATTATGTCAAAGTAAAATTAAAATATCATTTCAAATTTTATATAATAATATAAAATCAACTAAATATTCATCCAAATTTCTATGACGGAGACATGTGATAATTTTTATTTGAATACATTTTCAAAGCCAAATTATTGAGAATATACATAATTTCTTAGCATTGATTTTCTAAGCAAAATTAACAAGAAAATAATATGTATTTTCAATTCCAAATAATTCATTTAAATTCCGTTTTCATCTCACATATACATATTATTACACATGAATCTCTGAAATATTCCATTATTTAAATATATTGTAATACCAAAAAAAATAAGAAAATATAATACCAAAATTTGATGAATTATAGTTGACTTAATTGAAAGTGAGATTCCATTCTAATCTGTTAGGTAATGGGCTTTTCACCGACGGCCTAACCTAACTTAGTAGGTAGGCCCACTTATATTATTTAAATTAAATACATTGTATTAATTGGGCCAGGCCAGCTTGGAGAGGTTGACATTTCATACATACATATATTATATATGTATATATATCTCCATACTGTTTGAAAATGCCAACTCTTTCTTATCTTGAATATTCCTTCGACCAAACTTTGACTACAATTGGGACGACATTACAACATAGAATGTGCATTCAATCTCTACTGTTCCTAATTTTATATTTCACCACTATTCTTTCTCTATGTGAAGTAATGTCTGATGTTATGTGATATTTATATCCAAATAAGTTTGCTATTTATTTTTTAGTTATACATAAATCAAATTCGAAATAGTTTTTTTTTTGTATTATTCAAACTTACGCTACTACAATTTTTTTTAATCGAGAGTTTGACATGAATTTTAGCTGAATAACTTACTTAGACAACATGTAATCCGTCAGATGAGATGATAAATGATTTATAATGTATCTTGAACTAAAAGAGTGATTGTACTAAGTACCAAATAGTGACTTCAATTTATCCTTTGTCAATTGAGTTAATGCTAATCGGGTTTTGGACAGCTAAAATTTTAGAACCTAACATGGAGTCTATACTTTTCTAACAAAATTGTTTGGGTTTTGGACCGAGTTTATACTATCCAAATGGGTATATAAAATCAAGTCATATTAGACTGAGCCCAAAGTTTACCGGGTCAGGAAACCCAAGCTCCCGGCCCAAATGATGTCAGACCGAGATTGGACTGATTGTAGCAGCCATGGACCGTTCATTTGCACGGTCCTAATCCACACTAAGCTCCAAGTTTTGAATACCATTTCGTGTAGGACTCTTGACTCCTAACGTTATTATAATGTAATTTGATTAAAGTTAATTAATTACAGTAAAAAACGAGTAAAAATTTTCTTTACAATGAGCCCAAAATATGTTTACTATAATTATAATAATAAAAATAGTATATAATAAATTCTCGTCTAAACATATCACATCATAAAATAAGCTCACACATGACCGAAATCATCTACATACAAATAACTCATATCCACGGGACATGCCACAATATATAGATACATATATACAATGGATACCCCACTCAACCTCAACTCAGTCGTGACTCCCTCCAGAATTACCCTATCCAGTCTCCTGATAACCTGGAGTACCTGCCATTATCCACACACAAAGACAACAACAGCCCCTCCTGGGGGTGAGCAAACGCTCCGTATGGAACAACCATAATATATACAACATGTATCTACATAATGATGAGCAAGTATCGGAACCAATTGAATCGCTATCAAATCAATGCTCGAGCTGGCACACCGACCTCAGTCAAGTATAAGGGAATATCCGTATGATAGCGTCGGTAAAGCGCCATCAAATCTCAAATCTCAATCAATCAATAATAGGGGCCACAAATGACTATGTTTTTAAGGGCCACATAATGCCAAACATAGCATCGTGATCACAAACCCCAGATTCAAAATCCAATGATAGAAAAGTATCCAAAGATCATAGCTCAACGTGCATGTCATGTATCGATGTATGAATAAAATGATGTGTGTTAACAAAATATTTATTTTATATATCGATATACTAATAATGAATGTCATGTATGTCACATCAACTCAACAAATAATCCATATAGACACATGTTTTCAGTCAAATCAATGAAACATATATCATATGACACAGATACCTGTCATATGTTACTCGGTCGCTACATACCTCAATTCTTCGTTTCCAGTTCAATGTAGCTTTAGGATTTCAGTACAGAAAATCTATCTACATAATCAAAATATTTATCTCAATCAATTAATTCATTCAAATGCAATATTAATAGCGAATTTGAATGTATCAATTCGTTCTACGCTATTCCGTTTAACATTTTCATTATTAGGATAGTTATATCGAATTATAAATCATAATAACCCATTATTTATTATACAATCATTATTATACATTTCATTCAATTTAAGTTTCAAAAATCTTTTGAAACTTTAAAAATTGATATAAAATTGAAATTATAACATAATTCAATTCCAACTTTAAAAGTTAGTTTCTTGTCGGTTATTCTATCGCATATATTGAAATTAAATTCAAATATATGCTGTTCTACCAATTCAATAAATAAAGGTGCCAAATCTAAAAGAAAATTACCTCAAAAGGACGCTCTCAACACGAAGATTTCGAATATATAATTTGTTCTGAGTTTGGACAACGTTTCACTATAGTTTTGAGCGATAAAACTTGAATTCCTCTCTTTCCCTTAATTCTACTTCTCGGTTCTCTCTTGATTATGATCATTCATTTATTATTATTTTTTATTTTTATATAATGCTAATCCACATCCAAGTGGATTACCTCAAATTCCCTTCATATTTACGATGTGTTACAGGTATACATGCGACGGACAAAATCACAATTTACCAATTTGCTTTTAAATTTAATTGACTTATTTTCAAGTTATTTACAAGTTTGTCATCGAATTTTAATGTAATAATTTTCAATTTATTTACAAGTTTGTCATTAAAATTAAATATATTATTTTTCAAAAAATATGAATGTATAACTTTTCTATTTGCATAGACTATTTGAAATGTGGTATCAGAGCTTTGGTTTAAATTTCTTAAAATTCTGAGTATGCTCTGTGGTTGCAGCCTATACTGATCTTCCACATCAGAAAAGATTTTTTGAGATTTTTTATTTAAGGCGGGATTATTTTGTCCAGTCTACTAAAATTGTTGTAGACATAATGGCGGGAAGGTACGAGATAGCAAAGTTCAACGGAAGCAATTTTATGCTGTGGAAAATAAAGATACAAGCAGTTTTAAGAAAGGAGAATTGCTTGGCGGCTATTGGAGATAGACCGGTGGAGATTACGGATGATGGAAAGTGGAATGAGATGAATGACAACGTTGTTGCCAATTTACACTTGGCTATAGCAGACGAAGTTTTGTCAAGTATCTCTGAGATAAAAACAGCCAAAGTTATCTGAGATACTCTGATAAAGATGTACGAGGTCAAGTCGCTACACAACATGATTTTCCTAAAGAGAAGACTTTATACTCTTTGGATGACGGAATCTTCATCGATGACCGACCATATCAACACACTGAATACTCTATTTGCCAAACTCACTTCCATGGGGCATAAAATAGGAGAAAATGAACGTGCGGAGCTTCTACTTCAAAGTATACCAGATTCATATGATCAACTTATCATCAACATTACCAACAATATTCTTATGGGCTTTCTAAGATTCGACGATGTCTTAACTGCGGTTCTCGGAGAAGAAAGCCAGCGCAAGAATAAGGAAGATAGGTTGGTAACCTCGAAGCAGGCAGATGCCTTACCGATGATAAGAGGAAGATTTATGGAACGTGACTTCAGTGGGAGCCAAAGACGAGGTAGATCAAAATCGAGAAGTAAGAAGAAAAATAGTTACTGCTTTAAATGTGGCGGTAAAGGGCACTTCAAGAAAGAGTGTACGAGTATCGAGAAGAGTTCTCAAGGAAATGTGGCCAGTACTTCAGGCAGTGGTGAAATATTATTCAGTGAAGCAGCAACAGTTGCAGAAGGCAGACGCAAATTTTGTGACACATGGATTATGGATTCAGGAGCGACGTGGCACATGACATCTCGGAGAGAATGGTTTGATCATTATGAACCAGTCTCTGGAGGATCTGTATTCATGGGAAACGATCATGCCTTGGAAATCGCTGGGGTTGATACTATCAAAATTAAAATGTTTGATGGCACCATTCGTACCATATAAGAGGTACGACATGTGAAAGTACTGATGAAAAATCTTTTGTCCTTGGGGCAATTGGATGACATCGGATACAAAACTCGTATCGAGAATGGGATCATGAAAATTGTGAAAGGCGCGCTTGTGGTTGTGAAGGCGGAAAAGGTTGCTGCAAATCTGTATGTACTTTTGGGAGAAACACACAAATAGGCAAAATTAGCTGTTGCATCAATTGGTTCAGGAGAAGAATTAACAGTGTTATGGCATAGAAAGCTCGGGCATATGTCAGAACGGGGGTTGAAAATTCTCTCAGAACGGAAGCTGCTGCCGGGACTTACAAAAGTGTCATTACCCTTTTGTGACCACTGTGTTACGAGTAAACAACACAGATTAAAGTTTGGCACTTCTACTGCCAGGAGCAAAAGCGTGTTGGAGCTGATTCATTCAGATGTTTGGCAAGCACCGGTTGTATCCTTAGGAGGAGCGAGATACTTTGTCTCGTTCATTGATGATTTCTCTAGGAGATGATGGGTGTATCCAATCAAGAAGAAATCAGAAGTTTTCCAGGTCTTCAAAGATTTCAAAGCGCGGTTTGAACTTGATTCAGAAAAGAAAATCAAGTGTCTAAGGACTGACAATGGAGGAGAATATACCAGTGACGAATTTGATGCATTTTGTCAACATGAGGGCATCAAAAGACAATTCACGATGGCTTTCACACCTCAACAGAATGGAGTGGCGGAGCGGATGAACAGGACCTTGTTGGACACAACAAGAGCTATGTTGAGGACTGCGGGTCTAGACAAGTCATTTTGGGCAGAAGCAGTCAAAACCGCTTGTTGTATTATCAATCGTTCTCCTTCAGTGGCAATTGATCTGAAGCCTCCGATGGAGATGTGGACCGGGAAGCCGACAGATTATTCTCATTTGCATACATTTGGAAGTCCGGTGTACGTTCTGTACAATAAGCAAGAAAGATCAAAGTTGGATTCGAAATCCAGAAAATGTATCTTCTTGGGTTATGCTGATGGAGTAAAGGGGTTTCGCTTGTGGGATCCTACTGTTCACAAGCTTGTCATCAGCAGAGATGTTATCTTCGAGGAAGATAAAGTAAAGAGAGACAAAGGCATACAGAATTCAGAAACTACTATATTTCAGGTGGAAAATAAGACGGATGAAGGTAAAAATTCTTGTGAAGCAGTACCAGAGCACGAAGAACAAGAACATGTTGAGTCTGAAGTTTCCAATGTGAGGCAGTCAACTCGAGACAGAAGACCACCAGGTTGGCTTTCAGATTATGTCACTGAAAGTAACATTGCATATTGTCTATTATCAGAGGATGGTTATTGCCATCAAGCGTGATGGCAATAACCAAGTGGAGCGGTATCGTGCTAGATTGGTGGTAAAAGGGGATGCTCAGAAAGAAAGCATTGACTTCAATGAGATAGTTTCTCCTGTGGTTCGGCTTACAACATTCAGAGTAGTGTTGGCATTGTGTGCGGTGTTTGCCCTACATCTAGAACAGCCAGATGTGAAAACAGCGTTTCTTCATGGAGATCTTGAAGAAGAAATTTATATGCTTCAGCCAGAAGGTTTTGCGGAAAAAGGCAAAGAGAACTTGGTTTGCAGGTTGAACAAATCTCTGTACGGTCTCAAACAGGCGCCGAGATGTTGGTACAAGAGATTTGATTCCTATATCATGAGCCTTGGATACAACAGACTGAGTGCAGACCCTTGTACGTATTTCAAGAGGTCTGGTGATGATTATATCATTTTGCTATTGTATGTGAACGACATGTTGGTAGCAGGCCCAAACAAATATCAGGTCCAAGGATTGAAGGCACAGTTGGCTAGGGACTTTGATATGAAGGACTTGGGACGAGCAAACAAGATTCTAGGGATGCAAGTTCACCGAGACAGAAGTAACAGAAAGATTTGGCTTTCCCAGAATAATTATTTGAAGAAAGTCTTGCAACGTTTCAACATGCAAGATAGTAAGCCAATTTCGACCCCTCTTCCTGTTAACTTCAAGTTATCCTCCGAGATGTGTTCTAGCAGTGAAGCAGAGAGGATGGAGATGTCTCGAGGACCATGTGCATCAGCAGTGGGAAGTTTGATGTTCGCTATGATCTGTACAAGATCGGACATGGCACAAGCAGTGGGAGCAGTTAGTCGGTATGTGGCGAATCCTGGAAGAGAGCATTGGAGCACTGTTAAGAGGATCCTTAGATACATTAAGGTACCTCGAATGCTGCATTATGTTATGGAGGATCGGATTTTACACTCAGGGGCTATGTCGATTCAGATTATGCAGGTGATCCTGATACGAGAAATCTACTACTGGTTATGTGTTTACACTTGCAGGAGGAGCTGTAAGCTGAGTTTCAAAACTGCAAACAGTTGTGGCGTTATCTACAACGGAGGCAGAATACATGGCAGCTACTCAAGCTTGCAAGGAGGCAATATGAATTAAAAGGTTATTGAAGGAGATCGAGCATAAACAAGAGAATGTTCTTTTGTTTTGTCACAGTCAGAGTGCCTTGCACATCGCAAGGAATCCAGCCTTTCATTCGAGGACGAAACACATTGGAGTACAATTTCACTTTGTGCGGGAAGAAGTAGAAGAAGGAAGCGTGGATATGAAGAAGATCCATACGAAGGACAACATAGCTGATTTTCTGACCAAGCCAGTGAACACTGATAAGTTTGAGTGGTGTCGATCCTCAAGTGGTCTAGCAGAAGCGTAAGCAGCAGGGAATGACAAGATTGAAAGGATGTGTGGAGATGTGTTTGATTCTCAATCAAATCTCCAAGTGGGAGAAATGTCGGAAATATGAGCATTAAATAGACGAGTCAACAAAGGTTGGCATTTTTGACTCAGATAGAAAGGAACGCGTTTTATACGCGGTAGGATGCGTTCAGACGGAAACACGTTTTCACACTGACAGGAAGTTCTATAAATAGAGCTTCTTTCCTTAATTCTGATGTCATCCCTTTTTCGAGTTTTCTCTCATCTAATAGCATTTGAATGCTTAGTTCTATAATTTTTGTGAGGTGTTTGTTTTCTTGTATTAAGTGAGTGTGTGTTCTCTTTGGAAACACAATGAGTGGGTTGTACACCACAAAATATTATAGTGAAAATTCTTTTCATCTTGCCCGTGGTTTTTACCCAAATAATTTTTAGGGGTTTTCTACGTAAATCTCGATGTCCAGTTCACGTAAATCTCGATGTCCAGCTTATTTTTTATTTTCGGGTTTTATTGTCTCAAATTACCGCAAATGTGATCAACAAAATGTGGGTACGATTATGTTATGAGTTGGATTTATTATTCAAAAAGTCGATCTGCTTCCCTGTGGAAGAAGAAAGAAGAAAGAAGAAGATGAGTAAGCTTTTTCTCTCCTCATCAATTCCTCAATTTCGCTGTCTCTCATGTATACAATTTTATTGGATTTTTTTTTTTACGATTTTGTGTTAATTATGATAGCTTTGACAAGGATAGAGTAATCGTAGTCGAGGGATTTTCTTTACCTTTTTTTGGTTCTGAATGTATCAGGATTTGGGTGTATCAATAAATTTTTGGCGCAATTCACGCGCAGGAGTGTAGTGAGTGATGTTCCTCTTACAACGGTCGATTTCAAGGTATTTTAAGGCTTAAAGTTCTGTTTTTCTGTTGTACTGGCATATGATATTTAGAGAAGTGATTGGCATGGATGTGAAAAAGGATTGCTGATCTAGTCATCCAGCTTCTACTCTAATTTATGGAGGTAGTATTGTGTTGTTGACTGGTAGAGGTACTGCAGGCAAAATCTTGGTCCTAAGCAATTGACTTCAACTATCATTTTTATTTTTCTGTCAAAAATTTGGTGATTGAGCATCTTTTGTTGGCTTAACTAGTATTCTCAAGCAATAAGCTTTAATTTCAAGTACACATGAATCTGCACTTTGAGTCTTGGCACAGGAGCAGTAATGAAGGGTGGCAGGCATCGCGACCGCTCTTCCATTCATTGTCAAATTTTCTTTAAGTATTAGTATTTTTATGTGTTACACGATAGATTTTTGTGGCTTATCATTTCTATGTTTCATTAATTGATCAAGATTTTGTATATATAAAAGTCACGAGTAACAGAAGTTTGTTACTATTCCTATAAATTAGAGTTGTTGGAGTTATCTTTTTAAAATTACTGTATACAAAGATATAGAAAGAATAATTAAAAAATATTCAAAAGTAAGTTGCTAAAACTAAAGAGAATAGTTTATTCTCTGTTATGCCCCCTCAAGATGGACTTCGAGTGATAAGTCCAATCTTGATCTTGAGTTGCAGAAACCATAAGCTATCTTTCTGTTGAGGAAATATGAGCTGCACGAAGAGCAACATTTTGAATTTGTTCTCGAATAAAATGAAAATCAATAACGACATGCTTCATTCTTAAATGAAAAATTGGATTTGAAGATAACCGTGTAGCTTCAATATTATCACAATATATCACCGGACAATAAGGGAGCGTAATTCCAAGGTCTGATGGTAGATAGCAAAACCATTTAATTTCAGCAGCAGTATTGGCAACCGATCGATACGCTGCCTCGGTGGAAGATCGAGCAACAATTTTTTTGCTTTTTAGAACCCAATGTTATGGGGTTTTTTCGGAGATAAAAATTATAAGAACATGTAGATGAGAAATTGTCCTTGTCTCCTGCCCAGTCAAAATCAGAAAAACCATGTATGGTAAGAGGTGAATCACGATAAATTTGCAAGCCATTGTTAATGGTTCCAACCAAATAACGTAAGAGACGTTTTACATAGGATCAATGCTCTGTTGTCGGGCAATGCATGTATTAAGACAGCTTGTTGACAACAAAGGCAATTTCTAGCCTTGTTATGAGTAAATATCTGAGGATGGTGAGTATGGTTCTGTACTGAGAAGGATCGGATAAAGAAGAGCCCGAATGTATCGTAAGAGAAGAATTTGTTGGCATTGGCGTGATTACAGGTTTTGCTTCTTGCATTTGGGCTTGTGTTAGAAGGTCCAAATTGTAGCTGTCTCTGAGAAAGTAGCACACCATTCTTGTTGGGAACAACTTCAATACTTTGAAAATAAGTTAACAAGCCAAGGTCCTTGATAGAAAACCGATGTGCGAAGGCACTGATGAATTGATCTACGACGGTGGTGTTGTTGCCCGTTAGGATTATGTCATCAACACCATTCTTGTTGGGAACAACGCGAGTACTAGACTTAGTATTACAGACTTCAATACCTAGAAAATAAGTAAACAAGCCAAGGTCCTTGATAGCAAGCTGATTTGCAAAGGCATTGATGAATTGATCTACGACGTTGATGTTGTTACCCGTTAGGATTATAAATTATGTCATCAACTTAAACAATGAGAAAAAAATTATGACCCTTGGTATTGAAGACAAAGAGAGAAGTATCGGCGTGTGAATTCTTAAATCCGGATGAAATAAGAAAATTTTTAAGTTCTTTATACCATGCACGCGGTGCTTGTTTCAAGCCATAATTGGCTTTTCTGATTTTGCAAACATAGGTTGGATCATCTTTGTCAACAAAACCTTGTGGCTGGGACATGTAGACATTTTCTGAGAAATTGCCTTGAATGAAAGTATTGTTTACATCAAGTTGTCTCAAGGAGCCACGACTTATTGCAATATCGAGCACAACACGAATGGTGGTTGGTTTAACCACTGGGCTATACATGTCATTGTAATCTATGCCTGGTCTTTGATGAAAGGCCTTAGCAACCAAGTTAGCCTTGTACATGTCAATAGAACCATCAGACTTGCGTTTAGTTCTAAAAATCAGTTTACGTCCAACTAGGTTTTGATTTTTGTTTGGTGGGACCAATTCCCATGTTCCACTCTTGACCAATGCATCATACTCCATTGACAGCTTGACACCATTTACGATCTTTGAGGGCTTGGGTCATTGTGGTGGGTTCAAGGTCATCGGATTCGGTTAATTGAAAATGAAAGTTTATTTTTGTGACGGGTTTCTTGATTTTGCTTTTGGATTGGGTGATCATTTGGTGGGTATTTTGTGGATTAAATTGTGAAGTGGGTTGTTTATAAGTGTTTTGATGGGTCGGTTCAGGTATATTCGTGGTAGGCAAAGTGTCGGAAAAAACAGTCGAACCTTCACTTGGCATTGATCGAAGAGCATCTGCTGCAGATGGCGAATTGAGAGGAGGTAATTGAGTATATGTGCAAATACGGAGTGGTGGCAGAATCCAAGTAGCGATAGAAATGGATTGGGGTCGAGGTAATTGCTTCGTTAGATTGGTAAAAGGGATAAAGATTCAACGAATTTGACATGTTGAGACATATATTCTGGAAGTTAGGGATCAACACAATGATATGCACTTGAGTTAGAGAATATCCTCTAAATACGCATGGTTTGAACCGAGATTCTAGTTTATGAGATGTATATGGTTTTATCCACGGGTAACAAAGGCAACCGAATATTTTTAGTTTGGAGTAGTGAGGTATTGTGACATAAATCTTTTCATATGGAGAGCAAAGTTGAAGGGCATTGGTTGGCATGCGACTGATCAATTAAACGTGGCGAAGGCATTAGTCCATTATGTGATGGGAAGGGATGTGTGAGAAAGTAAAGCTAAACCTGCTTCAACAATGTGAAGATGCCTTCTTTCTTAAAATCCATTGTGCTCGGATGTGTGTGGTGTAGTGAAGTGAGAAATTCCATGAGTCGCAAGAAAATTGGCAAGTGCTATATATTATCCACCATTATCCGAATATGATGTTTTTATTTTCTTGTTAAAGTGTTTTTCAACAATGATTTTTAATCTAATAAAAATTTGTTTGACTTCGGATTTTTGCTTAATGGGATAGAAACAGATGTATCTAGTGAAGTGGTCAACAAATATTACATATTACTTAAAACCATAATTTGAAAATATTGGTGAAGTCCATACGTCTGAAAATTGCGACTTTTATCACAAAGGCAAGCATTGCATGAAAAATTTACTGAAACAGGAGAATCTAAGCTTAGTTTATTTCTAGAAACAATGTCTTTTAGAATTGAGAATGCGGGATGACCTAGTCTATAATGCCACTCAAAAGTAGAAGTTTTTAGGCTGGAAAATGCAAGAAGTGAAGTTGATACTGGCCACTGATAGACACCATCTTTAGTTTTACCCTTCATCATTGTTGCACTCGTGCGAAGTTCCTTCACAAGAAAAGTGGATGGTAAGAATTCACTAGAGACATTATTTATGTTACAAAATTGAGAAATGGCAATTAAATTTTTTTCCATGGAAGTAACACATAAAACATTATTTAATTGAAATGTGTTGGTGGAGGTGGACAGTGAAGTGGAACCGGTATGAGTAATTGGGAGACCCCAGCCATCTCCAATCATAATGTCATCCGAGCCATTGTATGGAGTGCGCTATGACAGATTAGCCAAGTCTGATGTTACATGGTGAGAGGCACCACTGTGTAGGAGTCATGATGGATTGGTATAGAACTAGCAGCAAAGTGTGCCCATGGTTGCCATGGTGTTTTAGACTGATTTACTTGACCATTGGAGTTGTTTGTTGGGGTTATTGGGAACATTTGTAAGATGGACATCTCTTTGCAGTGTGACCTTGAACCCTGCATATCTGACAAGAACCTAGATATTGGCGGAATGGCGGACGGGTTGGTCGATTTTCAGAAAAAGATACTGGTTTGCCAAATGTGGATGATGAAGTGCAATTTGTGTTGGTATTTAAAGGGTGCCAAGAGGTGTTTTTTTTGGTGGGGTTTGCTGTAGCAAGAAAATAAGAAGGTTCTGGTTTAGTTGACAACATTGATGCTTCAAAATTAAGCAGCTTTTCATGTAGTTGTTCAAATGTGATTGAGGAGTCTCTTGATTGAACGGCACGAACCAATTCCTTGTAGTCATCACCAAGTTTATCTAATATTTGCTCCGTAAGATCCTGTGTCAAGTGGTGCTCCAAGAAGAGCCAGTTCATCAGCTCGTGCTTTTATTGCTTGCAAAAATTCAGACACAATTTCAGAGCCTGTTGTGATTTGTTTCAACTGGTTTTTGACTTGTCTGATGGCCCACGAGTTGGCTTAGCATATGTGTTGCCAAGATGTACCACGCTTCCCGAGAGGTTTTGGCTTAAGCAATAAAGGAATAATTGTTGGGGAGAGAGAACCAACAATGGCATTAAGAATAAATTGAACTTGTCGGGTCCATATGTTATAATTTGGATTGAGTTCTATATTGTTGATATGGTTTTGATCCATCAATATAGCCTAGGAGATCATAATTTGTTCACAAACAAGGTTTGAAATTGCAACTTCCAAGAGATGTAGTTGCTGGAGTTGAGCTTAAGAGGAGTTTGTGCAGACATGTTAATGGTGGTGAGGGTGTGGTGAGAGCTTCATTTGTGTTCTGAATGGAGGATCTTGATGGTGTATATATACAACTCACGAGTAACAGAAGTTTGTTACTGTTCCTATAAACTAGAGTTGTTGGAGTTATCTTTTAAAACTACTATATACATAAATTTAAAGAGAATAATTAAAAAATATACAAAAGTAAGTTGCTAAAACTAAGGAGAATATTATTATTCTCTGTTAATATATGGACAAAATACAGTTTCTCCTTCGCCAGGCCTTAAATGTTTCGAGCTTTAAGCTTTAGTTTACATTCCCTATGGGAAAATTCTGGTTCCGTCCAGATTATGAAATAGTGGTTTTATAATATCAGTTAGTTGTTTGGTTACATTATGGAAATATGGATAAGGCGTCACGCGAACTTAGAAAAGCTTAGACGTCCTGTAGCTTTATTTTTCTTGTTCACTTCTCGCTACTTTTGAGCTGTTAGCATGAATTTCTAGGTTGAAAACTTGAAATGTTCCTACCTTCTCCCTTCTCCTAACTGCTACATTAGCAAGCTGTAATCAACAATTCGGCACATATTACGAAGATGATATACAATTTTTTAATCATACCTGAAATTTTAATGGTTATTCAATGAATAGAAAGCTTTCTATTCTGCTTGCCCATGGAACCCCTGTCTCTCCAATGAATCTTCAAGTTCCTTAAATCACATGTTTTAGATGAAGGGAAAGTTGTAAAATTTTTCTGAATAGAGGTTTTATTCCTTATTTGGTGACATTTTTAGTTTAATGTGCAGGCTGTTCCATTGTTACCAACATTTCTTCCAAAACATGGTGAGGGCGGATTTGAATTTGCTGGCTCAAAGTTCTTCAAATCATTTGCAGTTTTTGGATTGGGAGCCTCAGGGCTTCTGAGTTGTGCAACACTAGCATACGCTTCTGATGAGGCTGAGCATGGGTTGGAGTCTGCTAGCTATCCCTGGCCTCATAAAGGCATCCTTAGTTCATATGACCATGCATCGTAAGTAAATTCATCATTACACATTTTTCGAATTTGAGAAAGTTTAGACATGGATCTCTTTTTGACACAAAGTTAGGGTTCAAGCAATTTTTTTCTAACCACGCTGATTGAATTTGGAGAAAAACTAACACTATGGCGCCAATAACATTAAATTTCTTTTCCACGAGCATTTTATGTTACCGAGGATATGTTAATACTTAATCCAATCGGTTGATATCAAAAGCCCTTATTGGTTTATCTGGAATTAGTTCCTTGTCTTGGCAATGAAATTTTAATTTGTGTGAGCAGTATTCGCCGTGGTCACCAGGTCTACCAACAAGTTTGTGCATCATGCCACTCTATGTCACTTATTTATTACCGTGATCTTGTTGGTGTGGCTTACACTGAGGAAGAAATTAAAACTATGGCAGCAGAGATTGAAGTTGTTGATGGCCCAAATGATGAGGGTGAGATGTTTACTCGGCCAGGGAAGCTGAGTGACCGCTTTCCTGAACCTTATACTAATGAACAGGCTGCAAGATTTGCAAACGGAGGAGCATATCCCCCTGATTTAAGTCTTATCACCAAGGCAGTATCATGATTTTCCAAGATTTGGATATTTTTTTAGTTTATTTTTAAAGTAAACCATCTAATCCTGATTTACTTACATCAGGCCCGCCACAATGGCCAGAATTATGTTTTTGCGCTTCTAACAGGGTACCGTGATCCTCCCGCTGGTGTAACGGTAATTTATGCGCTTTGCCATCTGTTTGTCCCTTGGATGTGCTAGAAGTGAGCTAGTCTGTAACATCTGTACTGCGATACTTGAAACCCTGTCATGCGCACATGTTCTCTTACATTAGCTCAACTTTGACTTCACACTTTTTTTTTCATTTTTGTTCTCTATTTTTCTTGTTTTCGCGCATTCCATGTTGCTTTGGTCTAACAAGTTAAAATTAAACTTAAGCAATGATCCGTGTATTTCCTTTCTGACAAAGTTAATTGTTGCCTTGGATCTGCGAGTAAATAGCAGATTCGCGAGGGCCTTTACTATAATCCTTACTTCCCTGGTGGAGCAATTGCGATGCCTAAAATGCTTAATGATGGTGCTATTGAGTATGAAGATGGTACCCCTGCAACTGAAGCACAGGTGACATGGTCTTTATATTTTTAAATCAATTGTGTTGTATCAAATGCATAAGCAACTTGTTGTCTCCTCACGTCGCAGATGGGAAAAGATGTTGTGACCTTTTTGTCATGGGCTGCTGAACCAGAAATGGAAGAACGAAAACTGGTACGCCTCTCTCCTCCCGGTCTCTCTGTCTCAGTCACAAATTATTATTTAAATATGTTCCTGTAATCACTGCGGTTCTAGTAATATATGTGGTAGGAAAATTTGTCAAATCGGTTGGGGGGGTTGGGGCTAAAACAAACCTTACGTAAAGGAATGCTATGAATACCAAATTCTTATAAAGAGTTTGGAATTATCCAATGGGTATATGCATATAACAATGCAAATAGTTGTCATGACTACTGTAAACGTTATGGTTTTGATATGTCTTAATTCGAGATGAATTTTATTCATGCATCATTTATGTTTTATATATCCTTTCCCATTTGCACAATCTTCTTGATAACTCAAGTTTGGTGTGGAAAACTGTTTTTCCTACATAGCTTATTGTGGTAGATAGATCACTGCACTTAAGCCTAAACCTCTCTCTTTCGGAATTGGGACAGATGGGTTTCAAATGGATATTTGTTTTGTCGCTTGCACTTATCCAAGCAGGCTACCAAAGACGCTTGAAATGGTCGGTTTTTAAGTCCCGGAAGTTGGTCCTTGATGTTGTCAACTGAAACACTTAATATCTTCGTTAAAAGTCCTGAGATGTATTTCGCCTTCGATTACACGTTTGTGTGTGTATCTATATATATAAATAATGTTCAGTACTCGGATGTGCTTCGTCTTGTAGAAGGTTCGCGAGTTTTTGCTAATTACTATGTTACTTGTTTCAAGAAATATAGTATATAATCCTTAGGTTACGGCACTGAAATATCATTACCATCGAGCAAGGGTCAAAATTATGCGTGCCGTGACTTGTATGTAATTTGTATCACTCACTTAGTTGGAAAATCTTTTATTCCCCCTTACGACATAGATTGATCACAAAACAAATTACTAATAATTTTATAATGCACTAGTTATTTTACCTTTTGTATTAATGTGCTCACTGCTCTGCGCAAAAATTGAAAATATTAGGAGATCTATGTTATCAGGTCCAGATCCAACAAATCTATCGAACAAAGAAAGGCTAGTGAGGGTGATTTCCTTATATTATGTTCACATGGAATTTATATTTTGGTGAAAATCATGATGAAAACATTTAAATTTAAGGCTTTCTCCTTTTGTATTACGGAAAGCTTGAGCCATTTTTTTTAATCAGTCTTTAATAGTTTGCTAAGGAAAAAACGGAAATAGATTCCAAAAAAAAGAGGAAATAGAATGTAATAAATGGTGAAAAGATTCATTATAATTTGCGAAATAAACATATAGTTTGAGCTGATTAATGTATCGATCAAAAAATTTTGTAAGCTCAAATCGAGCTTTGGAGCAGAAAAGTAACATGCCGCGTAGCAGTTTAGTCAAATTCGAGTGGGGTGAAACATACAATTTACTTCCAAAGCTTCCTCAAAGACATATTTTTGTCAGTTTCTTTCTTCATGACCTTGGCAACAGCCATTTCGAAGTCCTCTGAGTTACATGGAACCTCCTCTTTCTCAAAGCAAACATCCCAGCTTCGGTGCAAACAGCCGGCCAAACAACATCGGTATTTGCATAAGTGAGGACAACCATAGATCACTGATAGGCGTCGGTGACAATTAAAACAACATTATGGCAGTAAAAACCCAGAGTAATGCTTTGAATTCTAATTTCGATGATTTCAAGTTGCAAATATTTTCTAAAATTCATTTGGCTCAACAGAGAGGTTCACGGGGTCTCTATATAGATCAGCATATACCCCGTGAGTCTATGTTTTAGCACTGTTCTACTTAGATATGTAACAACTTGACGGGTACTCATCAAATACTTGTCGATTTCCACATGATTTGGCCTCGGCCAAAAGCAAATGATAGACATAACCTACTGGATCTACTCATCCCTTATACATAATTCAGTTTAGTAATTATTGAGAAACATTATACCCCAAAATAAAACTCATTCCAAGATTCCCTTCAAGTAAGAAATAATGCATATTGAACTAAACCTGAGACCAATAATGGCTAGAAAACATAGGTGTATGACCTGATTGTTATCGAAAAAAATGACAATGGACAGGAACAAGATGCACTGCCAGTAAATACATATCTTTCATAATATTGTGGCTGTTGACTAAAGTTTACAAAAAATATGAAATACCTCAAGTTCTGCACCAGATGCACCATTCATTTTCTCAGCAATCTTCTTGAGATCAATCCCTCGCATCATATTTATTTTTCTCGAGTGTCTCTTCAAAACGTCAAACCAAGACTGAAAAGAATTCTCGCGTTAGCCATGTGAAAGTCAAAAGTGTAGTGCGGCTGTCTCACATGGTCTCTAAATATCTTGGATAAAAATAGGAAAGAGAAAAATGTAGTTTAAAATGTAAAAGAAACGAAGGATAGGGAATATATATAAAGTAATGTTTGACGGGGTATATAAAATATGAGAGGAGAACAAGAAGAAAACAAAGAAATGGCTTTGTAGAGGCAAGTGTTGAACACTTTATGAAAACTGGTATACCTCTTCATTGGGATTTGGAAACTCAATTTTCCTATCAATTCTTCCAGGCCTTAGTAGATTTGGTCCAGAATGTCAATTCTATTGGTAGCCATCAATACCTGTATATATATCGTACAAAAACTACGATATTTTCAGTCTACCAAAAGGAAACAATAGCGAAAGCATATAGTTGACAAATCACTTTAAGATACCTTAATCTTATTAGATGCTTCAAAGAAAGCCATCAAGTTGATTGAGAAGCTCCAGCATAGTCCGCTGAACTTCACTATCCTCGTTACCACTTCCAGATTCCATACGTGCAGATCCTATGCTATCAATTTCATCCACAAAGATAATGGAAGGGGCATGCTCTCTGTTCAAAAAATACCATAATCAGGAGCACAACATAGAAAATTTTGAAAATAAACACTATACTATTTAAATAATATGCCAAATGAAACAAAAGATTATACTGGCATAAAATCATATGAACAAATGGAGAAAACATCTTAATAAAATCATGCATAAACAACATTATATGAAACTAACCTGGCCATCACAAAAAGTTCTCTCACCATCCAGAAACTCGGATAAAAGTGCAGTCAGTATGATGTGCCACTGCCCTTGCACGAAGAGTTTTATCTCCATATAGCATGACTCCCTTCACATGAAAAAGATAACAAGTTCATGAATGCTTTCAAAATTTCAGATTTGAATGCTTCCAAAATTTCAAAGAATGACCGTCACCAATTTCTGTGTACCTTTGGCTGAGCAATTCCAAGACTCTCAAACAATTTGATAGGAAGTTCAATCACTTACTAAAAAAGATGCCATATTTAAACTTGGTGTAATATTCAACACATGCATGTACACAAAATCTGCCTACAAAACTAAAAACAGCAAATCCAAAACATACCATCTCTCAATTGTTAAGACTAATAGTTTCGTTGGTGTGCTGTCGTTGAGCCACCAAACTTAATTTTCTACTTTCAATTATAACGAGTGCAATGATGAGTAAAGTCGAATCCACATAGAACGAGAGATTTATTTCTTTCGATAAAAATAAATAAAAGATGGGATTTTGTTGGATAAAGACTAATTAAATAAAATAGTAAAAATAAAATTAAAAAGCAAGGAAAAATAATGAATTTAAATAGAATTAAATGAAGAATTTAATATAAACAGATTCTGATTCAAGGGGGTTCCAATATTGGATTGTATCACCGTTCATCAGTTAACATTTGATTTATTCATGCATTTTCAAGCAATTAACCTTATGGTTATAGGGATAGCCGCTAAAATCCTTGTGTTTTTCTAATTTAATTGACCAAACGCAGCATCCAGTCAAAACTTATTAGTAACTAACTGGGCACGATAGCGTTCCATATTAATTTTCGTTTTGTGAAAACAGTTAATCCTTAAATCTAACAATCGAGATATATACAATTGATAAATCTAGTTTCGTTGATTTATTAAACTAAGTATGCTATGGTAACACAACACATATAATCTATCGCTATTCACGTTCCAATCATTCATGAAATTACGGATCAATGAATTTATGGATCACAGTAAAAATGCATACATCAAATTAATTTGTCAGATTATTCGACATACAAATTTCATAGAATTAAATATAAATCAATGTATACGTGAAACAAACAAGATTCTTAAATTTTAAATTAAACAGAAAAACCTCACAGTGATAAAATCGAAATAACGGAGTTTTTCTTTGAATCAGAAATAAGAATTTGACCAAACATGACTTGGTTTATAATCTTTATGAAAATATAAATAATGATTTATTCGTGTTTTGTTTAGTCGGACAAGTTTGTTATAATTATATTTTTTTCTAACTCGGGAGCATTATTCCGACTTGAAACATTGATATCAAATGAACTATAAATATTTGGATGATATGACTATAATAGATAAGGAGGGTAAAAATTTGAAATATAAAAAAGTTTGAGGGCACTGAAGAATAAACGAGAAATTGGCCTTCAGTCTCCAGCCGTCGATTTTTTTTGTGTTCAGTCTCTGGGTACTTTTTTAGTACCACATTTCCACATGAAGTGTACCACATTTCCACATGAAATGTACCACATTTTGTATGACATAATATCACAATTTTGTGGGTAGAAAGTGAACCAAAAAAATATTTTGATTGGAGATTTTTCACGAACTTAAACAAGAATAAACGTTAAATTGTATTCCTATAGCCTATAGATATGAACGGGATGTCCAGCTTTATTCTTGCGCCTAGCCCTATAGTCCAGTTAAGTTTGCGTGGGATTTCTCATTTCCATTACTCAGCTCTTTCTCTACTTACTTTTCCCTGAATTATTCTTAATTATGCTAATTTAATTGTTAATTTTTATATTTTCAGGGTTAGGAGGTGTGGATCTGCGGAGAATTGCAAGATTTTGGAATTATCCGAAGATTAGGGTTTCCCACCTGTGTACCACCGCCAATATACTTTATACGTTGTACGCTTGTAGATTCTAGTTTCTACTGAAGAGATTTTGATACTTTACTGCGTTTAGAGTATTATTCGAATCGTTGCACCGAAGTTAGAATAAGTTTCGTGTTGTAATCTGAATATCTGGTAATTTTTACCTGGCAATTGTGCTTTTTTTTTTTTGTTTCAATTGTCAAAGTTAAGCCATTTTTGTATTTTGAGGCCTGGAAAGTGGGATCAAGGGCTAGTGTTTCTTGTTATTGATATTTGGGAAAGAAAGTCTGCTTTTGTACTTGCATTTAAGCTAGTTGAATATGGATAAGAAGAAGGTTGTAGCTCCACTGGTTTGCCACGGGCATTCGCGACCAGTGGTTGATGTGTTCTACAGCCCCACAACACCTGATGGTTTCTTCCTTGTTAGCGCGAGCAAGGGTAAGGTTTTACACGTGTTTGGTTATTATTACTGCAAACAGGTCTTGATTTTACCAAGTTTCACGAGCATGGTGGCTTTTTCCAGATTCGACTCCGATGTTAAGGAATGGAGAGACTGGAGATTGGATTGGCACCTTTCAAGGTCATAAAGGTGCAGTGTGGAGTTGTTGCTTGGATAAAAATGCTTTGCGTGCTGCCTCTGCGTCAGCTGATTTTTCTGCGTACGTGTCAAGTCGTGAAGATTCATCTGTTTAGATTATCTAGGCATTTCATAATAGGCATCCTCGTGTAAATATTAATTAGGAACTTTTCTATACTCAGGGTCTCATAAATCTTATTATCTAATTGAATTAAAGTAATTGTTTGCAGTAAACACAGAGCTAATAGAGATATATTCTGAAATATTTAACTTTATTAACATGTGAGTTGGTTTTGTTTTCTTGTTGACTGTAGGAAATTATGGGATGCATTAACTGGGGATGAATTGCATTCATTTGAGCACAAGCACATTGTTCGTGCTTGTGCCTTCTCAGAGGTACACCATATCTATTTTCAAATATCTCTGTTAATCTTTTATCTATTCATAGTTTTAGTGATTCTTGTGTAAATTCTTTACTATTTTTTGTATCTAATTTGATCACTAAAAAGATTAGAACAACTTTACTTGCTGCTCTAAAGTTTGATTAGAGTAGACACAGGCTGATTTGCGTAAGGAATCTTACAATCAATATAGAAGTCTCTTATTTAGCATATTGAATTGCATTTGTTGTCTAAACTTATGTGGTAAAAATTTCCTCTTTGTATATGTAGATTTTTAGTTTGCCAATTTGTATTAAACTGGTTGAAGACATTGGTTGGGGGATATACCTGGCTTCAAATTTAAAAGATTTATGTTTCTAAATTTTATATTTGCTACTAACTATGCACCAGGTTTCATTTTCTGTGTCAAGAAATATAATTTTGATGTGGCTTTATGAGAGATCGGTTGCTCACTTCAACAATTTGAGCTATTTATTTGAATTTAATTTTAAATTTTTTTGGGTCTACGAGTCTATCAAAGTGATTTGTGAACAATTTCTTCTTCCTTGTTCTTTAGTACATTTTCATTGTTTTGTCTTGGTCATATACCACGAGTCCAGGACAAATGCTTTACATTTTAGTTTTAATCTCCAATTCTTTATCCATTTATCAGTTGAAAACACTCGCTTCACAGTTTGCAACATAGGTAGATTTATGACTCACAGAATGAAGAACTGATATGATGTGGCCAGGTATTAGGTTTCCATTGAATTTCATAGGGCCATGTTAGAATTTACTGTGCTGTGTGGCGGTTATTGTAGAATGGCATTTCTGTCTATTTATACCAAGTTTGATTTGATTGATTTGCAGGATACATGCCTTTTGCTAACTGGAGGGATGGAAAAAACTCTACGCATATTTGATCTAAATCGGCCTGATGGACATCCACGGGAAATCGAAAAATCTCCTGGTTCTGTCAGGACTCTTTCTTGGCTCCACAGTGATCAAACGATCCTAGGTTCCTGTACTGAAGTTGGAGGGGTGAGGTACGTGATAATCCTATCAGATTCCTTTCTTTTTGTGTTCGCTCAGATCTCTCCATTCTGTTTGAATTTATTTCCGGTATAAATATGAAGACGGTGTATTTCCTGTTAGAGTTTGTAGTGTTCATGCATTCCAGGTTAGATATCTATAAATCTACTTGCAGGTGATAGTACTTGTGTTAACACCAATCAACCAAACGACCCCCCTCCCTGACAAAGCTCAATTTCATCAGTGTCTTACAGTCGTAGGTTTAAAACTTAAATCTTCAGATTCCTTTTTACTGTGCTAGTCATTTCCCTAGTCTTGATACACATTGTGTCTTGTAACTGAGTTATAATTAAGTTTTCAAAAGATCAAATTCATGGTCGCGACTTGGAAAACACTGCTGCTGGAGTTTAAACATTTACTTATTGCGGATTTGGTTAGGGATTGGAAGTTTGTATGCTGCTGATTTAAGTTTACAGAGTTTTCTTTTCATTTCATAATCTAGTTCTAAGGATTACTATCCTTTGTAATCCAACTAAATATTTTAATAAATATAAGTTTTGTATAAAAAAAAAACAATCATATCATTCGTTAATAATTATGATTGCAGTTATCTAAGACATTAGATTTTTCATCATTATAAAAATCATCTGAATCCTTTTGTCTTTGAATATGCGTCAGGCTAGTAATTTACTGTTGTCAGTTCAATCCGATTCTTTCTTATTTGATGATAACGCTAGGTTATGGGATGTGAGAACTGGTGCGATTGTTCGAACACTTGAAACCAAGTCCTCGGTAACCAGCGCTGAAGTGAGTCAAGATGGCCGCTATATAACAACTGCAGACGGGTCAACAGTTAGGTTTTGGGATGCAAATCAGTATGTCTCTCATTTTCTCCCTACTTCTTGGATACGTCGATCTTATTTTGTTTCAATTTGACCGATTTATTTACACCAAGTGGTTTTGTTATCAATGATCCAATATTTTTCTTTTACCAGCTTTGGATTGGTAAAGAGCTACAATATGCCCTGCATTGTGGAATCGGCTTCATTGGAACCAAAGTATGGTAACAAGTTCATCGTAGGTGGAGAAGACATGTGGATTCATGTTTTCGATTTTCACACAGGAGCAGAAGTTGGTGAGTACTTGTTATTATGAGTTATTTAAAAATTGTCTATTGCTAAAATATAAAAATTAGTACTTCATTTACTTTTATGATAGGATTTCTTATTTGCTTCTGGGGTCCATGTTCGTTTTCACGCCCTTTCCAAATGTCTAAATTTCCATTCATTTCTCAAGTATCTTTTTCTTCCCCTGTTCATTTTTCCCCTTTGGGGGTTATGATTAGATGAATTATACATATTCTATTTATTCATTTTTTGAGTACAGATTTCATTTGTCTGTATATGGAAGCAACGTTTTCTAAATCTCGTGGCACACAGGATGCAACAAGGGACACCATGGTCCAGTTCATTGTGTGCGTTTCTCTCCTGGAGGTGAATCTTATGCCTCTGGATCTGAAGATGGTACTGTCAGAATATGGCAGACTGGTCCATTGGGTGACAACGAGAAAGAAATTCCTGTAGACGACGAGCTTGCTCGCCAGTTTGAGAATGCACATATTGCCAAAGAAGAGAGAAGGGATGCCAGCGAGAACAATACCGATGAAAAGACCCCGGATGCTGAGTAGTTTATATGTACTTTTTTGTGTGCATCTCAGTGTTTGCATGTCTCATCTTGTGGTTGATTGCTTGTTTGGAGGTTGTAAAGAGTGGGCTTCAATTGATAAAAGCTTGTAGACATCTTTGGCCAACTTTCACGCACCCTCGCCCGCGCGACACACACACACACACACATATATGTATATGAGCGTGACTAAAATAAATAAAATTTATAGATTTAGAATGTATGAGTTTCACATTTTTTTAGCATAATATGTAATCAATGTTACACCATTATGCACAGCCAAAAGAAACTCCACGAATTACATTACGCAGCTACTTGTTTATCACCTTCTGTGAATCAAGGATTATTTGTGGATACAATGCTATTTTGAACTTGTTGATTGAAGGGCCCAACAAACGATATAAAGCTAAAATCAGTGTTCTAAAAAGTTCGTTTCGGAGAAGTTTGACTGAATTAAAATAATTAAGGCGTTTAATTAAACGTGTTTAAGTATAATTAATCGCATCTGTTTATTTTTAAATTTTTTATTTTGAAGGTATTTTTTATTTTAAAATAATAAATTATGTTTATAATTTAGATATTTATTTTTTAATTATAATTATTATTAAGCGTGTTTGACAATGATTTGATAAATATTTAGCATTTTTTAATGTGGTCTAGTTGCAAAAACAAATAACCATTATAATTTTGAGTTTTTTTTTTATATTTTTATAAATATGAGAATTAATGCATCAGACTTAAGTTTATCAT
>NC_133318.1:1224031-1240091 GCF_012295235.1 Primulina huaijiensis | reverse complement strand
TTTTTTGAAAAATAAATCTGATGTTTATGAGATCTTTAAAAGGTGAAAATATATGGTTGAGTATGAGACCAACTTGAAGGTGAAGTGCTTACGGTCTGATAATTGTGGTAAATACGAAGATGAAGAGTTCAAGAAATATTGTGCATAAAATGGGATCAAGATGGAGAAAACTATTTCTGGTACACCTCAACCGAACGGTGTAGGTAAAAGGATGAACATGACAATGAATGAACACGCTAGGAGCATGAGATTGCACGGTGGATTACCAAAATCATTATGAGCTGATGTTGTTAACACTGCAACATTTCTGATCAATAGAGGACCTTTAGTACAGCTTGATTGCAGACTGATAGTGGAGTTTTGGAGCGGCAAAGAAATAAACATTTCTTTTTTGAAAGTGTTTGGATGTTTATCCTATGTTCATATTAATTCAGCTAGCAGAAAAAAATTTCATATGAAATCAAAAAAGTGTTTTTTTATTCGTTATAGAGATAATAAGTTTGGCTATCGTTTCTAGGATGACCAAAATCAGAAGATCATTCAGAGCAGATATGTAATCTTCAATGAGCAAGTATTGTACAAGGACAAATCAAGTATTGGAACTGAAGATGAATGTTCTGAAGTCAAGAAGACTGATGAAGTGTCATTGAGAAATATTCATATGAATGAATCAAAAATCAATAACCAGGAAGATGAAAAAAAATTGCACAAGATGATGACCCACAAACCGGTGATTGAACTCAAGATAACTTCGAGAACAATTAGACCATGTGAGAGATATTCCCCTGCACTTCATTATATTTTGCTAATAAACAAAGTTAAACTGAAGATCTATGAAGAGGCAATGTGTAGGGATGTCAATGGGTCCGGGTTTTACCCAGACCCACAATGGACCCGCGTGTATGGGGTGGGTTTGGGCATACTAAATGGGTCATGGGGCGGGTCTCGGGTCCAATTTTTCAGACCCGTCCGGATATGGGGCGGGTCATGGGTCCTATAAACCCCGCCCCATACCCACCCCATATATGTTGATATAAATAGTCTAGGGTTTTATTTTTATTAATTTTCATTTTTTTAGTAGCTCACATCAATCATAACTGTCTGAGTTATTCATATGTCAATTGTTGCATTTAAATCTACTTTTAGCAATAGGGGAAGAATAGTTGATTCTATCTTTTTAGACTTAATCCAACGACTTTGGAGGCATTGATGTGCACGCGAAGATGGTTGTGAGGTGAGGTGAAAGGTAAATAAATCACAGTTTTATTTTGTTATTGTACTTTCATTTTAATTTTTTTACTGTACATTCGCTTTTTAAATTACATTTTTTTACAATTTGAAATTACAGTTTTATTTTTCCAATGTACTTTATCTATTTAATTTTATAGTTAATTCTTCAAGTAGTTTACCAACTTGTACCACCATTCTTGATGAAGAGGAAAATGATCCCGAAAAATGTGTCTGAAATATTGCATACTCGCTGATTTTATATTGATCTGTTTAAATTATGTTATGACTTATTTTTGGGGATGTCAAGATTTTTTTGGAGTGCTAGTAAATCTTTTTTTATGCAATTCTTTATGTCGTGAAAATACTTTGTTTGTTATTATTAAGTGTGGTCGAAGACATGAATTAATTTTCCACAATGTTGTGTTTAGAGGCTTGTCTGTTTTTTAATTCAGTCATGTGAGAAGAAATATTACTTTTTTATTTTAAAAAAATTCGGGTCTCACGGGGCTCACGGGTCTACCCGGCCCCGTTTCGTATTCGAGGTGGGGTGGGTCCGAAGAATATTTAACCGGGGTGGGGCGGGTAATGGGTCAAAATTTTTTCATGGGGAGGGTCTTGAGTTTAGCCAAACCCGCCCCATACCCGCCCCATTGACATCTCTAGCAATGTAAAATGAAGATTCAACCAAGTGAGAGTTAGTCATGGAAGATGATATGGATGCACTGTCATTCAACCAGACATGAGAATTGACAAAACTTTCGCAAGGCTAAAAAGCATTATATAACAAGTGGGTATACCCGTTAAAAGGTGTTCATGATGATAGCAAGCAGTACAAGACAAGATTTGTTGTAAAGGTTTTCAAAAAAGGAAGATATTGATCACACTGATATTTTCTTTCTGGTAGTGAAGTTAACCACTATCAGAACTGTACTCGGATTAGTGGCAAAAGAAAATTTACATTTGAAGCAGTTAGATGTAAAGATGATGTTTCTTCATGGTGACCTAAATGAAGAAATTTATATGAAGCAACCAAGGGAATTTGAAGTATGGGGGAAGAAAAAATGGTGTGCAAACTCCAGAAGAACTTGTATGGTCTCAAACAAGCTTAAAGACCGTGGTACAATAAGTTTGATGGATTCATGGATAATAATAGTTCCCTAAAGTGTCAGACTGATCACTATTATTATGCGAAGAAGCCTGATGGTCCTTATATAATTCTACTACTATATGTAGATGATATGTCGATAATAAGAGCTTGTTTGAAGGAGATTGATAAACTCAAGAAAGATATATCAAAAGAATTTTCTATGGAAGATTTGGGTGTTGCAATCCAAATCCTTGGAATGAGGATATTAAAAAATCGGGTGAATGAAATCTTGAAGTCATCGTAAGAAGAGTACATTAAAAATTTGATTAGCGGATTTAATATGGATGGAGCTAAACATGTGAGTACTCTTTTGGCTACTCATTTTAAACTAACCAAAGCACAATCACCATCGATGTAGCAGGATTATATGGACAAGATTCCTTGTGCTTCTTCTGTTGGAGGCCTCATGTATGCAATGTTGTGAACGAGACCAAACGTAGCACATGCAGTGGGAGTTGTGAGCAGGTTTGTGAGCAATCCGAGAAAAAAACATTGGGAAGTAGTTAAGGATTCTCAGGTACTTGAATGGTGCTGTTGTTTTATATTTATGGTTTAGGAGTTCAAATTTGGGCTTACAAGGTTTCGTCGACATAGGTGGTGACCTCAATGACAGAAAAAGTACTACTAAGTATGTGTTCAGCTTAGGTGGTACGGTAGTAAACTGGATATCTAAGCTGCAAAATATAGTCACGTTTTCGACTACTGAAGCTGAGTATGTTGCATCAACAGAAGCTAGCGAGGAAATTATATGATTGAGATCCTTTCTCAAGGAATTGGGTAAGAAGGTTGATGGATCATGTTACACTATGACAGTCAAAGAGCTATTCATTTAACAAAAAATATCGTTTTTCATGCTAGGACAAATCATATACAGATTCGGTACCATTTCATCATATCGGTACTGGATGATGGTATTTTTATGCTTGAAGAGATTTCTTGGAGTAAGAATCTAGTTGATATGCTCACGAATACGATAACCATTGACAAACTGAAGTTATGTTCAACTTCAATTGGAGTCTATATATAAATGGGGAGATATGAGCTGCTGCATTGATATTCTGAATATATAATTGAAATCAAATCTTCAAATAAGAGAACTGTTAGGTAAGATGAAGCATGAAAGGTGCGTTTTATTTATCAAATATTGTTGGTGGAATCAACACATGCAACTTTGACAGGAAAAAATGGATGAAATGTGACGGCTGCATTTCTTTTTTCAAAGATGGTAAAATATTCTCTTTGATTCAACACTAGTAGGGAGCTCTATAAATAGAGCTAATTTGCTCAATTGTAAATCATCTGATCGGAATCTTTTCAAAGCATTCCAAAGTTGAGTGCAAAATAAAAGAATTTTTTCTTGAGTGTTGAGAGATTCTCTTGTGTGAGTTACAAAAAATATTTTCTTGGTTGTATTATTTTTGAAATTGTGAGGGATTTGAGTGTGTTGTATACACTTGTAATATTTATCCATATAATAAAGATTTGCAGTAGTTCCGTATACGCAGTTATATTGGGTGAACCACATAAATCTTCGTATTTTTGTTGATTATTTTATTTTGTATTTTTTGTATTATATTACCCTCACGATCTCAATAGCTCAAGTGAATTCCAAAGCATCGACAACACGATACTGTCATAAAAAATAACATGTGCAAAATCTACATTTTAACAGTTTGTATATAAAAAATATATCATAAATAAAATATAAATGATAAAAAGAGTAAAATTAGTGATGACTTAATACATTTGAATTATGTTTGTGATCATTTGAGTTCTGCAATTAATTTGATATATCATGTCGAATTTGGTATCAATAACATGTGCACAACACATTAGCCAATTTTTTCATCTACATAATCTAAACTGTTAAATCCTTCAGTAGCTCATTTAGTGACACCAAATCTCTCAAACTAGTGAAACTTTACAAATTTTCAAGAAAGTTCATTTAATTCTTCTCTCTTTTTTGCATAGTCGACTTCATGAATGCTACACAAATTAAATCGGGTCTGCAGCACCAATGAATCATCGCGATTTTGAAGGTCTAAACTATCAATCAAGGAGCAGCTGCACCAGGTTGGTGAGATTCAACGATCATCTCTGTTTCTGCAGGCATCGTGATCATATTGTTGTTCTTGGTGGACGTCTTAAATTCACCAAAAAAGTAGGAGATGAATCCCCAAACTGCTAGAAAAAGAGACACACCTTTCTCCGGTTGGAACTTCTCGTGATAAAAAACGACGGCTAATAACTGCGTTAACGGCAGTAAGACCGTGATGACGATGCCGGATAATAGGGAGGAGGAGTAATATATAACCCCGACCACGCCCAAGAAGAAACACTGCCAAAGAATGGCGCTGCATATTATTACCACGTAGTATTTTGTTTCCCCTAGTTGGTATTCTTTGGCTTCTCTTGGAATTGCCTGACAAATAAAATAATAATATATGGTTTGGGTGAGTTTATTAATTTTTACAATTAATGTTTTATCATCGAAAATCTAATTTGAATGTATGCTTGTGTTCAGTTACGGAAACAAAAATATAGATCTGATCAGACTAGTCTCATTTAATTCTCAATATTGACAAAATATTCAATATTTTGTCAAAAATAGCCAAAATATGTTACATTAAAAATGTTTTCTAAAATCAGTGTGATCTAACCTGCAAGTCATTGTCGATGACCATGCCGACGGTGCAAAACGCAGTAGCGAAGAAACACATAACCAACTGAACCTCCAGCACCAAAGTGTAGTTCAAAGCCTGTTTAGCTTTCAAATACATCAGCTCCACCAACGGCAGGATGAACCCGTACAGCGCCGCCGCGGACATCGTCATGAAAAACCCCAGAAAGTACTCCTTCTTCTTCTCCCCCTCCGGCCTGTCGCCGCTCGAGTGAAGCCCAAGAACCACCGCTCCGACCGTCAGCAACACCACCGCGTTCACAGAGTACGCCGTGAACTTCTGCTTCACGAGGAGGAAAGCAAAGGTCGCAGTGAATCCCAGGTGCGTGGCGACGATGAGTGCGCAGGTCGAGATGGGGATCTTCGCGACGCCGTACGCATACAAGTAGTCGTCGAGGCCGGTGAGTATTCCGATCGCCGCTGATCCGAAGACGAGGCGGGGTTTCATGAGGAAAAGCTGGGCGTCGACCGCGGCTTTTCGGCGGTGCATGTAGGCAGCGAGGAGGGGGATGAGGATTATCGGGAAGCCGCCGGTTTCGAGCCAGCTGGTGAACCAGATTCTTTTGCCGCCGCGGATGAAGTACAAACGCATCACTAAAGGGCCGCCGCAGTTGCCGATCGCTAGTATTAGACAGTTGATGGCTAAGAAGATTTTCTTCATAGAGCCGGTGGTGATCATTCGAACTTCCATTGATTCACTAAGCTTGGGTAGCTTAGTTTTCATCTGAAAACTTTTTTCACTATTTACATGATTGAGTCATTTTTACATAATTCTTTTGTATCAAATGAATTTATTTGAGTAAGTAAAATCCCTGATCAAAATATTTTTTTGGGTTCATTTCCTACCCACAAAATTGTGGTACTATGTCATACAAAATGTGGTACACTTCATGTGGAAATGTGGTACTAAAAAAGTACCCAGGGACTTAACACAAAAAAAATCGACGACTGGGGACTGAAAGCCAATTTTCTTATTTATTGGAATTTCTATGTTACTTATTTTCGGTGTTATCATCGGTTATCTTGCATTTTTTCTTCAATTTTAATCATTTTCATCAAAAGACTGAAGTCATTATTTTATAATATCATGTATATATTTTTGTAGTGGTCTAAGTCCCTAAATTGTGAGAAATCTTTGCTCTCGTTATGATGATGAGACTTGGCTTTAATTTCTATGGCAATTATTGGAGACATCGTGGCCTCATATTGGAGGTGAGAAGGAGAAAGTCATGCCAAACCCCTTATCAGTAGATTTTTGTAGCATATTAAAATTTCCAAGTCCAATATCTTGTGGACGATGATTAAAGGGTGGGACGACGACGGCGGATAGAATTCCGATTTTCAGTTGGTCATTATTTATATTTATCATAATATTAGCCAATCAGAAAATGTTAATCAGTGAATATATAAATAGACAGGAATTAACTTTTCATCATCGACTACATACACAAATCTTGTCATTTGGATATACTCCACGAATTAATAGACAACATTATTTAATTCGAATTTCTAGTACACAAATTCAAATTTTTTATATTACAAACGCTTAAATAGAAGAATTAGTAAATCACGTATTTTTAATACTAAATAACCCAAGAAAATTCTAAACATATCATTAGCCATAATTTTAAGATTTGAAGAGTCAAAATAGTAGTTCTTTGTATATTATTAAGAAACGAATTATCAAGAACCATACTTTTTTTTATAAAAAAAAACATTAAATTCTCTCCCATTAATTTGTTATTTATATCATCTTTTTCATCGAGTAAAACTCGCAACCGCTGCTCTTTCATGCGTGAGTGGAGGAGTCATATATATGACCACTTGGGTGGTTAATTTTTAATTTTTTATATATAATTTTGGATTGATTTGATATTAGTACTCAATTTAAAAAACTAAAAAGATTTTCGAGTTTAAAATCTTACACTCCTAAGATTAATAATCTGACTGTAATTGTCATGCATGTGAACCTTAGAATCACTACTCTAATCTTGTAGATGAACACAACACAACGGCGTCTAAGTCAATTCGTCTTTCTCGATTCCCGCTTCCTAACAGAATAACGACTTCGAACTTCACAAGTCCCGTGAACTAATTTCTGCAGCTCAAATCTTCTGCACAACAAATCCAATCAATCGCAAACCCCATTGCAGAAATTGAGAAGTGGGATTCCAGTTGGATTCATCTCCATTCTTGAAGTTCATATCATGGATTTCACAAGAAAACTCAGTTTCCTAGTGTTTCTGCTGTGTGTTTTGATCTCTCTCAAGAACCAAAATGCGGAAACTAACAGAAAGGGTTCGTTTCAGAATGCAGATTACTCTCAAGAAGATCCGCCTTCGATTCTCGGGGATATATTGATCGATAGAAAGCTCCAAGAAAATGATATAGACCACCCTCCTCATGAATGGCTCAGGTATGATTACTATAACGAATCTTGCCCGTTCGCTGAGCAGATAATCCGGTCAATTGTTCGAGAGTTGTATGAGCTGCGGCCCGATGTCGCCCCGGCTCTGCTGAGACTTTCCTTTCATGATTGCTTTGTGGAGGTAAGTTTTCCTCTGCTTTCACTTATTGGTATGATTTTGAGATGAAGATTTTGCTGTTTTTCCCCCCGAATTTGGTCTTTTGGGAACATAACTTCTTTCAATTTTCTCCGTGATTCCCACTGTTCTTGTTCTTGAATCGCATTGGTTTGTTTGCATTCAATCACAATGATATGTTATGTTACTCGGCCCAAATTTTTGTATAGGGATGCGATGCCTCGGTTTTACTGGATGCTACTGATGTAATGGAGAGTGAAAAGGATTCTCCACCAAATGAATCTTTAAAGGGCTTTGATGTTATAGACATCATCAAGTCGGAGCTCGAAGAATCGTGCCCTGGAGTCGTTTCTTGCGCTGATATTATTGTTTTGGCAGCTAGAGAAAGTGTTCTTCTTGTAAGCCTTCCCCTGTGATTTTAATACATGTTCGACTATGTGTTTGTAAATATTTGAATCTTTTGTTTTTCTGTCTTACATTTTGGCATTTGAGGCTGGTGGTCCTTTCTACCCTCTGTATACTGGTAGAAAAGACAGCACGGTATCGTTTTTCGAAGAAGCAACATACGAGCTTCCTAGTCCACAAGATGATCTCTCGAAAACCATTGAATCGTTTGCAACTAGAGGATTTGATGAAAGAGAAACTGTCAGTTTATTAGGTACACTATATTAATTGATCACATCGTTTCCTTATGAATCACAGATTGTTTCTTGTTACATAAATCTTGTTTCATCGTACAATGTAGGCGCCCACAGCGCCGGAACAATTCACTGCAAGTTTTTCCACAGCAGGCTTTACAACTTTAGTGGAACAGACGGACCCGACCCATCTCTAGATACCGAGTTTCTTGAGCTGCTAAGGTCCACGTGCAATCAAAGTCATGCCATGCCAGCACCATCACCCTCACCGTCGTCTTCGTCTTCTCCTTCTCCTTCATCAGCGTTGCATATTTTAACAAACACCACCTTATTTCAAGATCCGGGGTTCCTTTGTTGATCAGCAGATGACATCTGGGGATGAAACTGAGACTTGGTGTCATGCCCCGAAACCGGGGTTGGTCGACATCGGCGTTGTTCATCAATCACACAATCGAAAAACAACCAGCCTCGTAGCACAGTGTAAACCGAAACCAGTTTATTTCATAAATTCGCAAAGTTTGGAAATTGTCTTTACAACTGAAAAATAAATAAATGCGGAAACGTTTTACATGAAAATTAAACTTCTAAAATTCGAAAATAATGAGAACATGGCCAAGACTAATCTCGAGATCACCATCCCCAGAATTGTTCCGACTCTTCTTCCTCAACATGTTCTTCTGATTTATCTGGGGAGGGGAGAGTAAGGGGTGAGTATTTTGGGAAATATTCAGCAAGTGGGGGCCGTTCGAGTACACAACAACATGCACATATATTTTCGAAATACACACACACGCACACCATGCATATTTGACTCATACCACATTCGTATCCTTGACCTGACACTGAGATTCCTCTACTTTCAATGGTTTACTGAATTCAGTCCCTAATTTTTATTCCTCTAAGGGGGCGAGGCCGAATCGGTTATATCCCCACCGTATGAGGGTCATATCATAGTTGGGATTCCCTCCCATATCAAGTTGAATCCTCACAGTGTCAACATAAAACCCATGCAGAAATCATAACCAGAAGGGGGTAGAAGAAGAATTGTACTCGACCGAAATTTCAAAAAAAACGAAAATGCATACACCGAAATTACACATTTAAAACAAGCCCACTTACCTGATCTTTGATGAGAAAAAAACGTGAATAGAAAGGAATCTTGCACTGGAATTTCGAACCCTAGCTTCGGGTTTGGACTGCAGCAGCGCTTCGCTTCTTCGCACACGGAGAGAGCAAGCTCTCGAAAATCCTAAGAAAACTAGGAGAGGAACTCGAAAATTTGCAGTAGAAAATGGTGTGAATTTTCGAGTTATAGGCCCTCTTATTTATAGGGGTTGGCTGCTATCTCGATCGAGTTTATCCGCGCGTTTAAATTTGAATCAAATCTTCATCTAGAATCGTGATCTAATCTAAATCTTTATCCCTGGTCCTAGATAATAATTTCGAAATTTGGATATCCTCCTTGGATGAATTTCGAAATTATGCCTTGTCCAGGCTGCAACAATTTCGACTTTTGTGTCTAATTCTCAATATTCGGTAGACTTTTTATTCCCCAATAATTATATTTCTTAAATCCCAATTATTTCCCTACCTAAATTCGAAATTTAGTGGTATTTTTCCAAGATAAGATTTTGATATTTTTCTTTTTAAAAATCCTGGTAGTTAAACTGTTAAATTTTTCCCAAGCCTGTATTTTATATCGTGTAGACTTCCCTGTAGTGAACGATTTTCGAAAATCCATAATAAATTATCCAATAATTTCGAAAATTCTATGGTATATTCTTCAAGATTTTGGAATCCAAGATTGAGTCATCTTCTTGCTTAAATCTTTATCCAGGTATATCAAATCTTAGGTCTATGTCCGGTGTATAACTCAAATTTTGAAAAAAAAATATACACGATATTATTATACACTCAACCTTTGAAAAATCTTGCAAATATTACATCTTAAAATGAGATAAATCCTGGTATCCAAAAATATACTATCATGATTACAATATCTAGGATTTTACATCCCTCACTCCTTAAGGGAAGTTTCGTCCTCGAAACTTGGGTTGGCTAGGTCTACGAAGAGGTGAGGGTATAGGTTCCTCATCCTTTCTTCTAGCTCCCATGTGGCTTCTCTTTCGGTGTGGTTAGACCATTGCACCTTGACGTAGGGAATGATTCGTCGCCTTAGTACTTGGTCTTTGGTGTCCACAATCCTGATGGGAATTTCTTCGTACTTCAACTCTTCTCCCAAGTTACTTTCGATCATGAGCGGTTCCACTTCCAACACGTGGCTTGGATCCGAGATGTATTTCCGTAGTTGGGACACGTGGAAAACATTATGGATTCTTGACATGTTTGGCGGAAGTGCCAATCTGTATGCCAGTGTACCCACCTTTTCCAAAATTTCGAAGGGTCCTACATAACGGGGGTTCAGCTTCCTAGCTTTGCTGAATCGGACAACTCCTTTCATAGGCGAGACTTTTACGTAGGCCTTATCGCCAACGTTGAATTCCATTGGCCTTCTTTTCAGATCTGCCCAACTTTTCTGTCGGTCTTGGGCTGTCTTGAGTTTCTCTCGGATGACGGTAACCTTGTCTATGGTTATCTGTACGAGCTCGGGTCCTACTATTGCCTTTTCTCCCACTTCATCCCAATATAAGGGTGACCGACATTTCCTTCCATACAGAGCTTCATATGGAGCCATCCCAATACTGCTGTGATAGCTGTTATTATACGCAAACTCGATCAATGGCAGATGATTGCTCCAATTGCTACTGAATTCCAGGGCGCACGCTCGCAGCATGTCTTCCAAGGTTTGAATTGTTCTCTCAGTTTGGCCATCGGTTTGAGGGTGGTAGGCCGTACTAAGAGTGACTTTCGTTCCCATGGCCTCTTGGAAGCTCTTCCAAAAACGTGAGACGAACCTCGGGTCTCTGTCAGATAGGATGCTCACGGGTACCCCATGAAGTCGTACCACATTGTCCATGTACAGTATAGCCAGCTTGTCCAGATTATAGTTCATTCGGACGGGTAGGAAGTGTGCAGATTTCGTAAGTCTATCTACAATTACCCATATTCCGTCCTGACCTTGCCTTGACTTTGGTAATCCTACCACAAAGTCCATGGAGACATGGTCCCACTTCCATTCAGGTATCTCCAACGGTTGCAATAATCCTCCGGGTCGCTGGTGCTCTGCTTTGACCTGTTGACAAATCTGACACTTAGAGACGAATACTGCAACATCTCTTTTCATTCCGTTCCACCAAAAATTTCTCTTAAGATCTCTGTACATTTTTGTACTCCCTGGATGAATTGAAAATTTGGACTTGTGTGCTTCTGACAGTATTTCTTGACGAAGGTTATCGCTGTCTGGTACCCATAGCCGTCCTTTCATCCATACGACCCCCTTGTCATCCATTTGCAGGTCTTGAGACTTCCCGCTTTCGACTTGTTCCTTAAGTTTCTTTAGCTCGGGGTCTCGGTCTTGATTTAACTTGACGGTCTCTTGCAGACATGGCTGAGCGGAGAGTGAAGCTAGAGTGATCTTGCCTCCATTTTTCCGACTCAGAGCATCGGCCACTTTGTTCGCTTTACCTGGATGGTAACTTATAGTCAAGTCGTAATCTTTCAGTAGTTCGATCCATCGCCTTTGCCTCATGTTTAGTTCTTTTTGGGTGAACAAGTACTTGAGGCTTTGGTGATCTGTGAAAATTTCACACTTGGCACCATAGAGGTAGTGCCTCCAAATTTTTAAGGCAAAGACAACTGCCACTAGCTCCAGATCATGCGTAGGGTAGTTCTTTTCGTGCGGTTTCAACCGCCTTGACGCATAGGCGATCACTCTTCCCTCTTGCATGAGTACGCATCCTAGACCTTCCTTAGATGCGTCACTGTAGATGGTGAATTCTTTATCTTCAGTAGGTAAAACTAGCACTGGGGTGGATGCAAGTTTTTCTTTCAATGTCTGAAAACTTTTCTCGCAACCTTCGTCCCAGATGAACTTGGAATTCTTCTGAGTGAGCTTAGTCAGTGGTATGGCGATTGAAGAAAAACCTTCGACGAACTTCCTGTAATAACCTGCCAGTCCAAGAAAGCTCCTGATGTCTGTGGCGTTCTTAGGTTTTGGCCACTCCGTAATTGCCTCAACTTTCTTGGGATCCACTGATACTCCTGCTTCCGAGATCACATGTCCTAAAAAGGATACACTCTTAAGCCAGAACTCACATTTCTTAAACTTAGCATATAGCTCTTTCTCTCTCAGTGTCTGTAGCGCCAGGCGGAGGTGCTCTTCATGTTCTTCTTCGTTGGGAGAATAAATGAGTATGTCATCAATAAATACCACTACGAACCGGTCCAGAAATGGTTTGAATACTCTGTTCATTAGGTCCATAAAGGCTGCAGGCGCATTGGTCAACCCAAAAGGCATCACTGTGAACTCATAATGCCCATACCTTGTCCGAAAAGCTGTTTTGGAGATATCCTCAGCCCTGACCTTCAGTTGGTGGTATCCAGTCCTCAGATCCAATTTAGAAAAGACTGCGGCTCCCTTGAGCTGATCAAATAGATCGTCTATCCTCGGAAGAGGGTACTTGTTCTTGATAGTGATCTTGTTCAGTTCCCTATAGTCGATGCACAATCTCATACTCCCATCTTTCTTCTTTACAAAGAGTACTGGTGCTCCCCATGGAGACACACTAGGTCGAATCTGCTTTTTGTCCAGCAATTCTTGGAGTTGCTCTTTTAGCTCCTTGAGTTCAGCTGGCGCCATCCTGTAAGGTGCTTTAGAGATTGGTGCTGCACCAGGGACTAGATTAATTTCGAACTCAACTTCGCGGTCCGGGACTGTCCCTGGGAGTTCTTCTGGAAAAACATCCGGGAACTCACATACTATTGGGATGTCTTCTGTCCTCAGTTCGACCTCTCCTTGCACTTCGCTGACCATTGCTAGGTGGACGTCTTCTCCGGATTTCATGGCCTTCCATGCCTGAGAAGCGGAAAGGAGTGATTTCCGTTCCTTGGATTTACCATGATACACAATCTCTTCTTGATTTGGGGTTCGGAGCTTAACTCTTTTCCCTTTACAGTCCACTATTGCATTGTTATTGGCTAACCAATCCATCCCTAAAATGATGTCGAAGTCGACCATAACTAATTGTATCAAGTCGGCACTGAAAGTCTGATTAGCGATACCGATCTTACAACCCTTGTGCATTTCATGGGTTTCTATGGTTTTACTCGTAGGTGTGGCTATCCGAAAAGGTTCAGCTAGAGATTCGGGCTTAAGTCCTAATTTTTTAGCAAACCTCTTAGACACAAAAGAGTGCGTAGCACCACAGTCAAATAATGCATAAGCAGGTACTTTTTGAAGTAAGATGGTACCTGATACGACTTCATTGGCGTCGTCCGCCTCCTCTTGGTTCATAGCGAACACCCTGGCATTAGGCTTATTCTCTTTTGGTTTGCTGGGGTTAGCTCCCACATTCGGCCCAGTTCCCTTGTTGGGCCCAGTTGCTTGGTTGGCGGCCGTAGGACAATCCGCGATCCTGTGCCCTGCTTTCCCACATCCGAAGCACGCACCACTGGCTCTTCGACATTCCCCGGGGTGTTTGAAACCGCACTTCGGGCATGGCTTGGGTCCTTGATGGTTGGCCGCTGAGGTTTGCCCTGAGGGAGGTCCGCCTGATTGGTTTGGCTTTCTGAACTTCTGACCGCCCTGAGAAGATTGACCGGCATGAGGTCGCTTGTTCTTATTCTCTCCCTCCCTGCGGCGGATGTCGGTTTCAGCTCGGATAGCTGCGCCCATAAGTTCTGCAAAATTGGCGGGCTGATAAACTGCTAAGGCTGACTGGATTCTACTGTTTAATCCTCTCTTGAAGCGGTGCAACTTCAAAACTTCGTCTGCCATGATGGCCGGAGCATAAGACCCGAGTGCATTAAACTGGGAGGTGTATTCCACAACTGACATGTCTGGGGCTTGAGTGAGATTTTCAAATTCACTCAGCTTCTGCAATCTGACTTCCGGCGGATAGTACTGTTTCAGAAATGTTTCTCGGAAGTTCTGCCACGTGACTGGTCCTGTAGCGGTCATGGCTGGCGAGACTGCTTCCCACCACTTAGCTGCTTTGTCTTCCAGAAAAGGCACGATCACATCCACCTTGAGTGCCTCGGGAACTTCCAATAGCCTCAACTGAGTCTCGACACTCTTTAGCCAACTTTGGCCAACTTCAGGATCGGCGTCCCCTCTGAATATCGGACACCTGTTCTTACGAAGGGACTCGTAATGAAATTTGACTCCATTTGGTGGTGGGGGAGGAGGTGGTTGATTGGCGTTCGGGTTTCCCAACCCTTGCAGTGTTGTTGCCACTATGGTGGCTATGGCCATGAGATCAGCTTGGCTTAGGCCTACCCTGGGAGGTGGATTTCCGCCCGTATTTGGATCTTCGTTGTAGTCATCGCGGTTGTTGGCGTACCGCGGGTTGCGATTGTTTCGTGGAGGTCTTCCGGCCATTTCCTACAATCGCAAGTTCTAATAATTGTACGAGTAGGTTTCATGCAATAGATTGCGCAGAAGTAAATTGAAATCAATGGAACAAATAGAATATTTTATTGATTTCTTAAACAGGAAAATAAATGAACATGACCAATCTAAATAAATGTACTGAAGAAAAGAAAATGTAGCAACAACGGGAATAAACTACTAAGAATGGTTCACTAAAACACTCTAATCCGCTATCTCTCCATTCCCTATAGCCACGTCAGGTGGGGCTTCTTCCTCCTCGGGATCCTCAGGCATCTCTGGGTCTAAGAACTCTGCAAGCTGCATCTGAAGACTCTGATTTTCCGATTCCAACTCTGCAATCTCTTCCCTGTGGGTCAGAATCTTTCCTATCGCGTCATTCAATTCATTTCTTGTATGTGCGCAGTTTGCTTCATTCTTCTGGATGAGCTCCTTCTCCTTTGCTTTCCTTTCGTCTACCTCCTTGGATAGCCTTTGGTTATTTTCAGATAATTGCATGATTACATTCCAGGATTCTTCAATTTTCTTCTTATCCCTCATCCGTGCTTGACGGGCTTCAGACAGTTCTATGGTGCGTCTATCCAATTCCTCTTTAGCTTGCTTAGCTTGACCCATCGTTATTTGTAATGACTCTCGCAGTTCGCAGTTATGTTCCTTGACGAGCTCGAACATTTCAAAGACCTCATCGATCCTCTTTTCCGCTGCCATCAACTTGGTAGTCAGATTCTCCACTTGTTGCCTCCTCTCAAGATTATTAGCTCTCAGCCTCCTGATAGTCCTGTCCTGGTTGCCTAGGGCCAATTCCTTTATATGTGTAGCAGCCTGAGCGCGCGTGCGATGCTGGTGGTAGTCCAACTGAATAGTCTCCCTATGAGTAATCGGGGCTACCTTCTTACGGGCAGTGACACGCATGCGAGCCATTTCCTGGAAACAATAAAAAGGAAATGCTCAGAATATCATATATAGGATAGAATAAAAATATCAAGGTCATATAGAGTCAAGTATATAAAAATAATTAAAATTTTCGAAAATTTCCAAAAATGGAAAGTCTTGAGATATACATAGGGATTCAAAGCATATGTCGAGAGGATTCCAGAACAGTTGACGGAATCGAATTCGGAGTTTTCTACGAAAAGTTATAGGGGTTACGAAACTTTCCTAAAACGGCAAAAACGACGTTTCGGAAGCCTAAACGAAGGAATTTCGCGATTTTGACCCCTGCCTCACGACTTTAAGGTCGTGACTATCGATCGTTGGGCCGTTTCGGAGGGAATAGCATCGGCCTCGAGTGAAAATTCCACAGAAAATTTTTTC